>NC_069095.1:7042778-7338338 GCF_947172395.1 Bicyclus anynana
TTGAGGTTTTGATTTACCGCCAACTCTTTCACCACAAAATAAAATTAGTACCAAAATATTTGTACATACATACACAAGATGTAATATTTTTTTTGGGTTCGAGTGTGGGAAGTTTTTTACATTTTTTACATTTGACTAGTTTTTGCTTTCACACTTAAGGGGCTCATGTCCGGGGACCCCGTATCATTAATACGGCTGATACGGTGGTAGCTACGCCCCTGATCTGGATGGTAAACAAACATAAACAGGCATGGCACAGTTGCATGTAGGAAGTTCTGAGTAAAAGCTCTGAAAGGAGGCAACGTATGAACGCTCTTTTTAAAAATATACCCGAGGAGAATGTGGTGTACGAAGTTTATAATGTTTTACTACAGTAGACGAGACGTGGTCTCTGTTAGGCAAGGCTAGCGTAGATAGGTTTTAATAATGTGTATTCATGTTAGTTAAACGAGTGACAATTGAAACGGAGAAGACTAAATTCTTACATTATGTAATATTGCATCGCGTTGTCGTTATTAATATACGATTTGTATTAAGGGATTCAAGTTTAAGCTCGTTGTCGCCGCACATTATGCATATTAAGTTTATAAACAGTTGGTAACTACAGAATTAACCAAAAGTCCTTATACAGTTCATAATAAACCTATACCTATTGTTTATATTAGATACATAATATCTACCTATATGTTAATTTACGCGCGACATTTTCCATTCTATGTCATTGTATAACTCCTTATCTTGTACTTGTAGTAAGCTTATCCTGGATTCGTTCCTAGTTTGAGTCAAATTAGGATTTTATATTTTTAAATTATCTCAGGATGCGGTTTGGGTTGTCACTTAGATAATATAAAATTAGCAGGAAAAGACTAACTTGCTGTTCCTCAAAAATTCTTAGTTTATTATTGACTATAGCCATATCTAGCAATTGATTGGTTTTATGCATGATGTGCGACGACCACGAGTCTCTACATTGTTGTAGCTTCTGTATTTAATACACCCACGGACTTATATTTAGTAGGATGCATTTGTTCAATCTTGTTATATGATCCAACAGCCTCTTTACCGGCGACAACGAGGTCCAATTTTAGGTGCGGGGATGTAACGACTGATCTTTCTTAGACATAGGGTTTGTGAAAGTAGTCTCTCTCCACAAACACCATCAGTCCTATTCTATCGTCTCTCTAAACCAAGGTCCGAGTCTTACAGGACTCCTAAGAAAGACGATCTGTCCCCACTACTTTCTTCTATTTTTAAATATATTTAACAGAGCTTTTGTGATCGCCCATATTCTCTGCTGTAGCTGCTACAGTCTAATTAAAAAGCCTGCAGGATGTGCACAATTTGGTTGGTTTGGGTGTGCGCTAATTCTATGTCAGAGTCAAGCCTGGACGAATTAAAACCAAGAGTCAATATTGGAAGAATTAAGGTAGACGAAGTGTTACTCTAAGGGCGTCTTTTGTTATACTCCCGCTTTGGCGGGACATACAATCCCAACATACCTCTT
The DNA here is from genome assembly GCF_947172395.1 of Bicyclus anynana. Taxonomy (NCBI): domain Eukaryota; kingdom Metazoa; phylum Arthropoda; class Insecta; order Lepidoptera; family Nymphalidae; genus Bicyclus; species Bicyclus anynana. Next base: position 7,044,283 of record NC_069095.1, read on the forward strand.
AATGTTGGAATGGAAATAAAGATCAGTCCTAACGCTCCTGTGACTGATTTGAAATTCACGTTCTGAGCGTAAGAAATCTGGGCCCTTTTCTTTACCGGTAAAGACGCTGTGAAGTGGTTTACTATATTATCAAGAAGGCATTGACTGTGGAAGGCAAATGGGTGCATTGTACAAATATTTCAGACACATTTGCATGTCATCTAATGAAATACAAGTCCGTGGGTAAACCTCTGTTGCGAAAATCGATCATTATTAGAAATGCGTTTCAAATCACCCATTGTGTATAGTCTTACGCTGCAATGAAAGTGTCTTGGTGTTCGCCGGGAAATGCCCAATGTGTACGATTTTGTGTACGATTGTTTACAATTGACGCTGTCTTCACCAGCGTTTATGATGTTGTTGTTTCTACATTTAGATAGCTATAAGCTCTAATTAGGTATTGTTAAATCTCACTAATTTTTACTAAATTCTATTTAATATATTTGTAAATACACTCTGACTAAATTTGAATTTAATGTGTATATAAGAGATTTTTTTTTTATTTAATATGAAAATTCACCTAAGGTGCAAAAAATACAAATTGTTGAAAACTTGATCATATGTTATTTTACTTAATACCTTTAAATTTAGTGATCATATTCTGACGTCTCCCCTAGGTAGGTTTTTAAATATTACAAAAACTATCAAGGACAATGAGCTTTTACCTACTTATGTAGCGTTCAAAGGCTATTTTGTAAAATATTTTTTTCGTCTCCAATTAATCGTAGATAGGTACTAGTAGATATAGGTAGTCATCGAGTGAGAATCCAACCCAAGGAATTTTACCTTATTTTGAAATACCTATTAGATATGCTAAGTATTCTCTTCTTCTCTTCCACTCTCAAATTAGCAAAAACCCTGTAAGTATTAGGAGATAGTATGAGAATAGTCATATATAAGGGCTTAACTCCACCACCAGGTCTCCAAGCAAGCTAGGTAACCAAGGGCCCAGCTAACGCCGAACGAGCAATCCACCACTATTTCAGCTGATTATTTTTTAAATCTGCAAGTTCAAGATTAGGTAACTATAAACTGGTCAACCCATATTCGGCACACTGCTAAGCTCGAGTCTCTTCTCAGAATGACAGGGGTTAGGCCAAGAGTCCACCACGCATTGGCAGACTTCAGACACGCAGAGAATAAGGAAAATTCTCTGGTAGATATGCAGGTTTCCTCACGATGTTTTCCTTCGTGATATTTAATTTCTTAAAATGCACACAACTGAAAAGTTGGAGGTGCATGTCCCGGACCGGATTCGAACCCACACCCTCCGGAATCGGAGACAGAGGGCATGTGAGGTCTATCACGGTAGGTACTACTGGTCAAGCAGGAGAAAATGGCTGAAATTTTTTTTACAATACACTTTGAGAAACATCGAGAAGGTTACGACTTTGAGAAACTCCTGCTCAACCCACCATCAGAATCACAGCTGACCATTTTACGGTTGCATAGAACTAGACAACGACTGTATAAGTAATGGACCGAGAGGGTATTTCCCGTGAAATCTGTTCCTGCCTTAAGTTAACCTACCTACTAATGATGCCTCAAAGCCGATTTCGGCTACAGCGACGCTTCTGACTCCTCAAATCTGGGTAAGGAACTCGGATGTATAGTTCTCTGGTGTGCTTTCCAGTGACTAATGTACCCTATTTTGGCCTTAAAAGTGCGACTACATAGGGCACAAGTTAGCACACCATCACAGTAATTGTATGGAATTGCGACAGGTGGACGAAGCTTAAGATCATCTCGCTTCCGATCTAAGTCGAGTCGACGTTTGAGCAACAACCTACTAACATTACTCACCTAGGTATTCGTAATCTTGTAGACATACCTACACAGCACAGATAAATTAGATACCTAACTGCAACTCCTGAAATTCCACTCTCTTAAAACATTCCGTGAAAAATATATTTTGTTGGCAACGATATGAAAAACATTAGTGTTAAATTTAGTGTGACAAGTGGTCACTATTGGCACACAAAAGTGTTTACCTACACGAATTTTAACACGAATTCGTTAAAAAATAAACTGTAGCGGTGACAGATTTGACTATCTACTATTTAGCCACCTATTTTATTTTAAACTAGCAGAGGCGCAGAAGACCATCCATTTGTTTCAACTTACGTGCCGGAAACAATACATAGCAGAGCATAGTGTAGCTATAGGGATGATGACAGCTGTTTAAATGAAAAGTATGCTAATAGTAAAGAATTTTATAGAAGTAACAGGCTAACTGCGATCTATGCTTTCGGAGTTACAAGAATTTAAAAGGTCTTTGCGGCGCTGTCACGTATAGCTAAAAACACTCCATTCTAAATGGCACGAAAGAATGAGGTCCTCGCTGAGAGAGATCGTTAAAAGAGATGGCCCAAAATTGTATGGAGCCCAGGATCAGTCATTGTACCCTGGCGGAAATAAAAAAAATATTTTTTTAACTAGTTTAGATTATACTGGTCTACGAATTTACTTTAATTCTTTTGAAATAATATCCATTCTCTCCCAAGGACTGCAACGCTAATATCGGTAATAATGGCGGATTGATGACGTTGTTTTCAACGCAGTAGTCGTTTTGATGTTTGCTGTCAATTGTCATGTCATAGTTGTTTCATGGACAGCATCTTGATATAACTCAAAACTTGGGTTTTAATTTTGTTTATATCTTCAATTTTTTTTTTAATTTTTAATATTTAATAAAATTAATAAAATCCTTGCATTTTTAAAATTTTATTGATACGGTTTACAGGAGTGGACCTGAAATGGACCATCTCCTTTAAATGGGTGTTCAAACAAAATTACAAATAGGTACATATTTATTTTATTTGTGCGATGTAAAAATGTATTTGTATTGATTTTGAAATTTTATAGTCTTATTTATTTTATAAACATCCAGACAATCTTAGTATTAATTAGTTAATATTGACCTTTATTACCTGAATGTCTCATAAAAATTAATATATATTGAAACCTTGTCATCATCTCTATTGTCTGGGTATCTTTCGCTTGGATTTGTCGTCAAAATTATAGGTAAAATGATCTTATAAAAGTTGAAAATACAAAAAAAACATAGATTTGACTATTATTTACATTTTTATTTCCATAGGAACATTTTACATTCAAAACATCGTCAAAATTATTTCACAAGTAATTTTGTGCCAATGTTTATAAGAGAACATTTTTTTTCATATTGATTTTGTCCTCCAAACCTGTACTCGGTTTTAAACTTATTCTAAAACAAAAGATATAGAAAAAATATAAATAATAATTTATATATTCATAAAAAAACATTTAACTATAACATTCTATAGGCATCTATACATATAATAAACATTCAATATCACTAAAAATATAAATTAGCAATAATTGTTATACGGAACATAAACGTTTTGTTCTAAATACAACCTACTATGAAAACATTGATATAGAATACAAGTTCCAGTGGTGTACACAAGGTTATTATTAAATAGGGTATGCATGATATTCACAATTCCTACCAAATTTTAAAGGAGACTTACCATTATTAGGCCCAGCACGTTACAGAAAAAAAAGTTACAAAAATCCTTAAATAAAAATTTAAAATCACCGAAAAATAATTAGAATTGTTAATATATTTTTTTTAATTTAGTTGACTTGGGCTATCTAAGGATCTTTTTTCTAATATAGGTTCATAATGAACCATATGAGTGGGCAGTGTTTTTTTACATCTTTTTTTTTATTCTTTACAAGTTAGCCCTTGACTACAATCTCACCTGATGGTAAGTGATGATGCAATCTAAGATGGAAGCGGACTAACTTGTGAGTAGGATGAAAATCCACACTCCCTTCGGTTTCTACACGACATTGTACCGGAACGCTACGGTACCTCATTGCCGGTAGGGTGGCAACTAGCCACGGCCGAAGCCTCCCACCAGCCAAACCTGAGCCAATTAAGAAAAAATCAATCGGCCCAGCCGAGGATTGAACTCAGGACCTCCGTCATTTCACTGCGCCACGGAGGCCGTCAAATGGATGGATGTGTACACAACTGGATAAAAGATAGTTCTCTTTCCGAGTCAAACGGTAGGAGATCTATCCTATTGTCTGAAATAATGACGAGAAAAAGTTTACTTATGATAATTATGTCGTATTTTTAAATAACAACCAATCTAGGCACCATATAAAAAAGGATAACTAATAAAAATATAAAAATGACTAAGTATTTATTAGGAAAGTTTACTCCACTGTCTTTTACCAAAATCGGCCTTTATTATTTATAATTTTGTTGCTTAAAAAACAATTTTTAGAATTTTCGGAACGAGTATTTTATTAAATAAATATTTTTTTTTTGTTTAAAAATTCCCTTGTCTACAAATTAAAAATAGACAATACAGTAAAAGTGTTCAAAACACCCAATAAAAATATCTGGAATTGAATTCATATCCGGTGTAAGCTGTCAATGTCATGTAATATTGTCAAATGTTAATATGACACAAGTTAGAAACATTTAATTAATAAAAAAATGCAGGTCCCATTTTTTTATTTTAGGTTTTAAGCCCTATATTTTATGTTCTTTTAAAGATAAAAAATTTGTTCTCCTTAGTTGGCATGCGGAATAAAGGCCCAGCCTCCATACAAAATTGGGGCATATCCTTTGTATGTACGAATAGTGCTATTCTGTAATGTTTTTAAACTCTTACTACGTAATCTACTCAATATAAAACCTCGAAACATATCAAAGCGATTAATTTCTACAGGTCGTTAGGTAATGTTCATTACCACACGGCTAAACGTTGCTATAATTTTTTTTTTAATTTCAAATAGTTCTATGGCATTGGCTACAAAAATCCAAGCTTCCTTATTTAAGAGACAAAATCTAGAAAGCCACGCCAAATATTGTTTAAATTTTGTCAATTATTTTATTACTTTTAGAAAAAGTAATGTATGCCACTGCACGTAAATAGCCATTGTAGCACTCGGCTTTATCCAATGATAAAAACCACTCGTGCTAAATGACAGTGGAAACAAAACAATTTTATAACTCAAGTGATTTTCGAATTCTTTTCTATCTACAGTATTCTGTTAGACAAAGAGATGTACAGATCAATTTGAAACTCACACTTTCGAGTCTTAAAACACATCGTTACAGAATAGCTACTGAGTCAATTCGAGCCCACTAACGATTTCGAGCGTACACCCAACACGTTGCAACAATTCAGATTGGCGGGCGTAGTGTGATTTTTTTTTATAATTACAGATATTAATGATAATGGCCCGAGACATTGCACAATTAAATTTCTTAAGCTGCTTAAAGTGGCCACATAAGCAACATTATGCAACACGGAAGAGATTCGAAAAGGAAATAAAATAGGGATGATGACAGTTTTTTAAATTGTATATAAATTAAGAGTACGCTAATAGTAAAGCAATTTTGTAAAAGTAACAGGATATCTGCGATCAATACTTTCGGAGCTACAGGGATTTAAAAGGCCAGATTTACGGCGGTGCCGCGGATCCCTGAAAAACGCCCCATACAAAATGGTACGCACTTATGACGTCGTAGGCAATCAGTGATCGTTAGATTTGTATGGGCTTTTAAACAAAATTACTAATATCTTTGTTATTTCTGCGTTTATGTTTATAGTTCATTTATTAAAAAATGTCACATTTAATGTAAGGAAGCTAAAACTGTATGAATTTTCATCTAAGTACGATAAATAATTTTAGTAGATTTTGAAATTTTATAATCTTATTTATTTTGCAAATATCCAGTCAATCTTTGCTTTTTATGTATAAATTTGTTAACAATGACCTTATTTACCCGAATGTATCATAAAAATCAATATATTCAAACCTAGTCATCATCCCCATTAGTGACACCCATATATCAAAACAATAGAAGTCCTAATGAAGGACATAATGGATGCATTGACCTCTTATAATAAAAGGACGCACAATCATGTAGAAAATTTCACTTTAAAACTGGCCAATTTTGCTTTGACCGTTTGAGAATTATTGGTAAAGAAAATAATACCTAAAGGCCTTTAATATAGTCCATTATTCAATAAAATCCCAAATTCAGAGCAAATTCAAACTTAATTATTGAGTTTAAGGTTGAATTTGCAAATGCGACTACTTGAATTGAGTGCCAAGTGTTTGGCACTCATTGAAAGGGGACGTTTTTTGGCCGCTTATTGTGCATCCACTTTATAGTAGGAGATCGATGAATGGATGGCATATTTTATTAGAAACAGGCCTTATTATGATGCTTTGAGTAAGTTCATATGCGATTTGATAAATTGTGCTTATTGTTTTTATTTTCAAAGTTCTTGGAAAGGTAATCTGTGACGTAGTATAGTGGTTAGTATATTGACTACAAGTTTGCGACACGAAAAGTGAGACATTCTGATAGCTTATGGTGGTGAAAATGATTAAAACCTCAATAGCACCAAGGTAAGGGGTCAGACTCAACAACGAGAGGTCTTGGGTTCAATCCCTGTCTGCTGCAAATATTCTGTTAAAAACAAGTGTGCCGTATACAACACGAATGAAGTAACACTTCTTGAAAAAAATATATCAGATAGAGAACGACAACGAATTGAGGACCTCCTCCTTTTTTTAAAGTCAGTTAAAAATAAAAACAAAGCGCTATCTATGAGTCTCAGGCATAACTGCATCAACAGGTTCTTAAGGGTACAAAAAGGTTTGTTTCAAAGTTGTCTAGGAACGCCATCTACAGGTAGTTTAAAATAACAAACACCGTTTCACAGTGACTGGAGATGGCTGCACAAATCGCAGGATTACAACTTTCGTAACGCATACACCAACTTGCTCAAGTCAAGCGTGCACCCCGAGTGCTATAGGCTATATTTTATCCCCGTATTCTTGCGGGAACGGGAACCACGCGGGTGCAACCACGCGGTGTCTGCTAGTACACCATAAGCATCAGAACGACCACCATATCGTGCCACGGATATAGAATACAATTAATATTTCTCTATCTCTTCAGTACTTTTTAGGCACATCAATATCGTCATTTCAATAGGGATGATGACAGTTTTTTAAATTGTATATTAATTAGGAGTATGCTAATAGTAAAGCAATTTTGTAAAAGTAACAGGGTATCTGCGATCATTACCTTCGGAGTTACAGGGATTTAAAGGGTCGGATTTGCGGCGCTGCCGCAGATTCCTGAAAAACGCCCCATACAAAATGGTACGAATTAATGACGTCGTAGGTGCATTCGTTAGATTTACATGGGCGGTCAAACAAAATTACTAATATCTTTGTTCTTTGTGCGTTTATGTTTATAGTTCATATATTGAAAAATGTCACATTGAATGCAGGGAAGCTAAAACTGTATGAATTTTTATCTAATTACGATAAAAGATTTTTAAAATTTTGGAATCTTATTTATTTTGCAGATATCCAGTCAATCTTTGCTTTTTATGTATAAATCAGTTAACATTGACCTTATTTACCCGAACGTATCATAAAAATCAATATATTCAAACCTAGTCATCATCCCTATTCCTTACGGATCTCATTCTCCATTCTCCACTAACTCTAAGTGGTCTCTTGTTCGTCGTTTTTCGCGAGGTTAGGTTCAGACTCCGACCGGCGCTTGAGGCCGTCCGCGTCCGGCGAGTGCGGCCGCTCCACTGACTCCTCGATCGCTGCTGCAGCTGCTTTTATATCTGGTGCGCTGCGGCTAACGTCCTATTGGTCAAATTTAATCATCATCAACATCACAATCATCATTGTCATCATCATCACCGTCATAATTATCAAAACATCACGGTCAATTAGGCACGGGGGTTGTTTTATCACAATTTTCCAATTTCGGGGTTCTACTGAGAACTCAGAGCCGTGATAGCACAGTGGATATGACCTCTGCCTTCGATTCCGGAGGGTGTGGGTTCGAATCCGGTCCGGGGCATGCACCTCCAACCATTCAGTTGCATGCATTTTAAGAAGTTAAATATCACGTGTCTCAAACGGTGAAGGAAAAACATCGTGAGGAAACTTGCATACCAGAAAATTTTCTTAATTCTCTGCGTGTGTGAAGTCTGCCAATCCGCATTTGGCCAGCGTGGTGGACTACTGTCCTCAGCTCAGCTCAGCTCAGCAGTGAGCCGAATATGGGTTGATAATGATGACTGAGAACTCACTCGGAAAATCTAATAAATTGTATCTCCAGGAGTCCCTTGATCCGAAGACGCAATGGCTTAGTAAGTTAGTAGTGGACGTCAATATATTGGTGCGAATTTTGGCCTACAGGGTGACTAAGATTTTTGTAAAAATAACCCAATTTTAGAATTTAAACTATCGTGAGTGTTATTTATATTAACAATGCTAAAACTCACGTAATATAAGGTCGGAGAATACCCGGCTAGTTTCGAACCTATACGGGGCCCTTAGTCATGAGCTGGTTCTTGCAACGCGGCACGATTTAAACTGCGAAGCGGCAGCGCGGCGAACAGCCGCTCGCATCGCGCGTTGGGGGAAGGTTATGAAGATGACATTAATGAACCGTCGGAGAGTGTAATGAAAACTTCACTCCCCACCACTCAACTCCTCTCAAAACAACGTATTTTTTTGTTAGCCTGACATAGGATTCGAACTTGGGAGTCTGATTTTATTGTCCAAAGCCGAACTAACTAACCATAGGGCCAGACCAATGATAGCAAAGTTGTATAATGAAGAAGTTACCGAGTCCGGGTCGATGTAATCAGCGGGCTCCTGCTTCACTTGCGCGTTCATCTTGTCGTTGAGATAGCACACGCCGTTCAGATCGATCGCGCTGTTCGAGAAGATGGCCGCCGCGCCCACCGACGCGTCCACCAGTGGCTCACTCTGTAGGAAAAGTACTAAATGATTTTTACCACAATTAATTTTAGCCATTAATTTTACCTACAAGGCCAAGGACCAGTAGCGGCCATCCAAGCAGGGATGACTGCTCTACTCCGTCACGTGTCCAACTGAGCCCGCTGCTGCCTCGACGCAGGATAGCGAGAAATCGCAGTCCGCGCGGGGCCACCGGAGCTAAGTACAAAAGTAAACCGGTAGGCCTATTGGCCTCAACCCCGGGAGGGGTTGAAAGAAAACACCGGGGGAGAATGATCCCCCGCGACACGCCCGGGCAAGGAGGCACTGCCTCGAGGCCCGTACCCCCGCCCCGTGTTACACGGGTCGGAGAAGACCCGACGTCATTTTAGCAGCAAGCGGCGCCTACCGACCTCATCGCAGGCCCCACCATCAGCCCCCCCCCCCCTCACCTACAAACAGGAGGAAACCGCGGCCACTATGGACTTGACCGCCGTCGTCTGTTTGATCGTGGAAGCTCTGATGGCCTAGGACCAGTGGCGGTCAGGGTACGTCAGCAGGCGATGGAACGAGGTATATTAGGAGTATCTCTGCGTGATCGAATCAGAAATGAGGAGATCCGCAGAACAACCAAAGTCACCGACATAGCGCAACGAGTTGCGAAGCTGAAGTGGCAATGGGCGGGACACTTAGTTCGAAGAGCCGATGGACGTTGGGGTCCCAGGGTGTTGGAATGGCGACCCCGCACTAGTAAGCGCAGTGTTGGCCGACCCCCCACCAGGTGGACTGACGACATCAAGCGAGTCGCAGGGATTTGCTGGATGCAGGTGGCTCAGTATCGTGATGTTTGGAAGTCCCTACAAAAGGCCTATGTCCTGCAGTGGACGTCCATTGGCTGATGTGATGATGATGATGATGATGATGATGATGATGATGATGATGATGATGATGATGATATAATAATTAGAAAAGGAAGACCATAATTTTATTTTAAAAAAGGGAGGGGGGAGTCCATTCTCCAATCAACGCTGAGCAGCACCGGGTACTGCGTTGTGTGCCTCAAAATAATTGGAATTTGGTGGAAAAAGTAGTAGTAAATGGCTTACCATACTGTAAGCCATTTACTTATAATGCTACTTATTATGCACTTATAATGCTGTAATAAAGATTTTTTCTTTCTTTCTTTCTACCACAGTACCACAATCAGTATGTGGTAAGCCATTTAGGTGGTAAGTAATGATGAGTTACCAGGGCAACATTTTCAGGGATGACAAACTTGAGCTGCACCGGCTTTCTGTCCAACTCCGCGTCGCATGTTTTATGTGGCGACGATAGCTCTTTCGAATCTTTCTGCTCCCTGAAACCGAAAGATAAAATATTAGTTTTATAGAAGTTAATAAGTTAATAATAATTATTTATTATAATATAAACATACATGATACTTGACTGGAGAATTACTACACAAATCAAATGAAATTAGTTTTTTATAAGTAGGCTTAGTTTCACACATGCCTTTGTTTCACAATTACCTTATCTACATTTTAAATAATATGCTGTGTTTTTTCCCACCAGACAGATCTGGACCAATTAAGAAAATCTCAAACCTCAATCGGCCCAGCCGGGGATCGAACCCAGGTCTGTCTTGTAAATCCACCGCGCCACGGCGGCCGTCAAACTCGACAGTGTGTTGTTGTTGTTGTTGTTGTGTTCAGAAAATGTAAAAACTATATACCTACCTATACATAAATATATAATGTAAGAAAACACAAAATTGTGCATGTGTGCGCTCATGGAGTAGCTAAATTCGGATCACTTTTTGTGGTGATTTTGTAGGTAATATATTTATAGAAGAAAATCTTTGGCTAGTATACTAAAAGTGAATTAACTTAACTTAGCTCTAACTCTTCGATAATGTTAATTGACGCTTTATAGAAATAGTAACATGACCATAGATTATAATTACTTTTTGGGCGTGGCGTGGTGACTGTCACATTTTTCATTCTGGTGTTGTGATATCAAATCGCAGGCCTTGCCAAGGATCACGATGGACACGAGCACCCGTATCGATATCAGACATAAATAGGCTATGAATATTAAAAGCACTGCGACCAACCTAGAAATTAAATAAATAGATATCATATTTTTTAATTTTGACAAATTTCATACAACACAATAATATGTCAGAAACAGATTCACATATTGCACAGAAGTAGCAAGATACTATTATTATATAAAGTTCTACTGGGTCTCAAAATTCTCATCAAGAATGAAACCAATAATAAACCCTTGAATGGCAGAGAATAACTTAGAGCAGTTCTTCAAAGCCGACTGTATAATCACTTTTGACAGCATAGCCACAACAGACAACAGACAAGTTAAATAGTGTTGTAAGAGGGAAAAAAGTTAGTTCCGTTTCTACACTTTTTTGCCAAGCTGTAGGTAAGTAGGAACTTGTGAAATAAAACAAGTCGGACACGAGAGATGGCGCTACTATTACTTTATTTTTGAAAAATGTTTTACTTCTGTGTCATGGTCTAAAGCACACTCGTTTATTTCTTAACCCTCCACCCCACTTAAGTTGGATAAGGGAAAGGAAATGAAGAAGAAGAAATATACTTTATTGTATATATGTATATGATGATGATGACGATAAGCACAAGACTCACCCATCGATTTTAACCGCATGCACCAACACCCTAGTGATAACAACGGCCAGTGGCAGCGGTATGAAGCCCATGCGTCGCGCGACCAGATCGGAGTGGTCGCTGAAGGCGTACTTCTGTCGCGTCTGCGCCACGTCGTACGCCAAGCTCACCGTGTACTCGCGGTACACGCCGTATGGTATTTCATTGAACCTGTAGCAATCGTTTCAATCATCATCATCATATCAGCCGATGGACGTCCACTGCAGGCTCAGACCAATTATAGAAGGACCTGTATCGCACTCATAGTCACGAACAAAATTGTCTGTCATTTTCTGAGGAAAACGAGATTAGATTTGGTATATATCTTATACTAAGCTAGAAATTTATGCCCTTTTTCACACCATTCAATTACACAAAAAGGTACTTTTATGGAGCTCACGATTATAACTATGAAACATCGATTATATAGATACAGTTTTTATAATCGCATTAGATCGTTGATTATATACTTTGACAGAAAAGTAACGTCTAACGAGGCAGGTCCAATACAATAATTGGTCTGAGACTGCAGGTCAATTTTGTAGGGACTTCCAAACATTTTATATATATTCTGGGCCGCCTGCATTCAGCAAATTCCTGTGACTTGCTGGAGGTCGTAGGACCACCCGGTGGGCAATCGCTTTGTTTTCTGCCAGAGATTGTCAGTGCACAATTTAAACCAAGGTAGGCATTAATGTAAAATTCTTTCTCCAATACAGATTTGTAATGACTTCCAGTTACTTAAACACTCAAAAGTCCCACAAGCATAACATAGAACAGAATTATTCTATAAATATTTTAATAGAATAGAAAATAAAAAAATATAGAAAATTTAAAGTTATTAATTACCTTGTAATAAACGCATGTTTCACCCAATCAATAATAACTTCGAAAGTGAGTACAAGCACACAGTCTGGGGCCAGTATCCAGAACCTCTCCTCCTTCCACACATACTCCTTCATAGTCTGCAGCACCACAATGAAGAGCAGCACTGACAGATGCAGACGCTCCCTAACATCACTACATGACACTTGGAAGAGGTTGTTTTTGTCAAACTTCTTGAAAACGCTTCCCTTTAGTTCCACAAACTGAAAGAATGTTTCAATTAAAAAAATAAGAATTAGCAATGACATTTTTCAAAACATTATTTATTTGCCCTTTACCCTACATATTTATACCATTTGTAACAACAAACGTTCGTGTGGCATAACGGACGACAGCGCCATCTAGAATCTATACTTATAATACGAATTATGTACATTGAAGATATTTTGAAATTTTTTTGTTGGAATTTTTTTTTAAATTTATATTCAATACTGAAGCTAAAAATATTTTTTTCGATTTTTAGTCTGTCTGTCTGTCTGTTTTTTTGTTATTCGGGCATCACGAAACTTGGCACGATTTAAGACCATAATACGGAGAAGGTTATAGGATACTTTTTATTGCAAAAATAAAATGAGAAGGGGGTGAAATAGGGGTTGAAAGTTTGTATGGAAAGTCCTTAATTTTTAGAGTTACAGTTATAAAAATTTGTTCCTAAATCTTAAAAAAATTCGAAATATAATGTAATTCAAAAATGTTCAAAATTCTACCCCTAGTGTGGTGAAATAGGGCTTGAAAGTTTACATTGATTTAACGCGGACAAAGTCGCGGGCGTCTGCTAGTTATGTAAATTTCTGTACTATGTATTAATTATATTCTTACTCAAACCTAATACCTCGTGACCCAAATTGATATTGGACCAAAGAAGCAGTCAAATCCCATAAATGAAACAGTAACTAAATTGTACATAATTGTACAAATACATAAAATTATACTCACATTATTTGACATCATTATTATTAGTAGGCTCTTATTATTTGAATTAAAAGCTACATTGAGAGTAGTAGCTTGAAATAATATCAACAAGCTATGAAGAACTGATAAAATGTTAAGGAATAACTAAGTAGGTGTAAGACAAGAGCCTGCAATAGCTAGACATTCCTCATTTAGTAAAGGCTGAAAGTTTGTCAGCCCACACTCCTAATATAGGTAAGTATATAGTCTGGCAAATTCATTGATGACACGATATGCGGGCGACGAGGAGAAAGACTGCGCGGGTGTGAAATCGTGCGTGCTGGGAAGTGAGGTGCGTCAGTCGTGGGTTTTTCATTTATTAATACACGCCCCAGGCCTGCTCCCGCATGAGGAGTGTTATGAATGAACTTGCCAAACTAAAGTAGACAATTATGGAATTTTGAACTATGGTGACTTTTTAAGGATCTACATTCTAAAGTGTCCAAGTATAAAGTGTAATTTATTCACATTTTCTCTGGGATACTATAAAGAACCATGTCTCTATACCACAGCTCTACTTAATGTGTACTGTTTACCAACAAACAAATTAAAAATGAGGGTATAAATTGCTAGTCATTTCACACCTAGTAATCATTTTAATTAACTTGTTCTTAAAATAATTAAAATGATTTTTTTATGGAAACATTTCAGAATTAAAAATAAATAGGTTACAAAATGACATGCATTTTAAACCTTCATTTCTAATTCTTTTGTCGTTAAACAGTACACCCTTTGCTAAACTTAAAACTATGTATAGTATGTACAAAACTTTTAGTCCTCTCTGATACTGGAACAAACCAAAATGTGCAACTGTTATAGCCATTATAGACATTCTTCGTACACTCCACTGCTGTACTCTTGTGTTCAGAGTAAACTCAAAGTTTAAGTTTTAACACATATTATCCAATGATATATGAAAAGGATACAGACATAAACCATGGCAAATATTAAATGTGGGATGACACCAAGGTGCTCCCTTTTTCTATCACGGGGTTCTGTTGCTGTCCAGAAGAGAGCATCAATTGTATCTTGGCCAAATGCTGAGAACAATCTATCGCCAACCTCGAGCATATTATAGAATATATATAATTTCATAACACTCTGACTTTTCACCAAGTGGTACAGCATATTAGTGTCAATATAGCACATTAGAATACTACATATTAATAATATAAAACCTTTAAGTACATCACATGTTTCAGCTGGATTGAGTATACTTTTTCTTGGATAAGAATAAAACCTAAAATGTTAGAAAACAATAAATATATAGTTAATAGTTATATAATTTTTTTAAAGAATTTTTAAGTTATCACAAATAACTGTAACTCACCCAAAACACTGTCTAAATAATCTATCAAAGAAAGAAAAAAAGGCCATAACAAATCTCAGCGGTAGAAATGTATAAACAAATAGCATTGAATCTGCACACTGGAAAAAGCCATAGACCATAAACTTTTCTAATTCTTGAGGAATTTTAAAAAAAGAATACACTTTCTCCCTTCGTGCAGAAAACCTCTCTTCATCGTGTTCTAGTAAATATCCTCGCGTAAGTTCTACATGAAGAAATGTAAATAGAGAGGCTGACTTCACTCCATCTAGGGAAACAATAACATCATATTATTACTACATATTATCTTCATACATTTAAAAATCGACACAAAAAGAAAAGAGATGAGCAGTATACCTTTACTACGAATGTCTCTACTGTTTTTATCACTGATATCACCTGAACACTGTTGTACATTGGTTATACTCTTGAATCTTAACCTTTTTGTATGTTCCTGTAAATCTTCATTTTTTAACGTCATTGTACACGGGTTTAATTAGACTAAAAAATAAATAACATTTCCAGATTTCTATTTACTTATTTATAAACTCATAACTATGCTTTTATCTTGATTCAGACTGAAAATAATAAATATTTTGTTGTTTGAGTCACTAACATTTTCAATTTTCAATGACATGACATTGACATCACAATGACATTGACATTGAGTTTGACTTAAGACTTTGGCTATGATTTTACATACAGATAAATAATTAATGGTGTTATTGTTTGTTCTGTAAGTTTTTGTTTGTTCCGGAAAGTAACGGGTGCTCTGACCTCAGACTAAATACCAATGGACTTGTTCCGCAACCAAATTCACCAACAAAGTAGTCTGTGATTTTTGAGGGAGAAGACACACATCGAAGCTGTTGCTGAAGAATCGGTTATTTTAAGTATTGTTTTTATTTATTACAAGTTTGTTAAAATTCACTTTTAGATACTTACAAACTATGCGTAGCTTTATCTTTTTGTAAACTAGAAGTTGTTGACCGTTTTTTATGCCATTCAACTACAGGCAATTTTAGGGAGCTCTATAACGATTACAATAATGAATTGTTGTCAATGATCAACAATCTTTGACACATAGGCAACGTCTAGCAAGTCAGTTCCTTTTGTAATTGGTCTGAGATAATTTACATTTATTTGTGTTTCAAAAAAATCTCAGAGGAACTATCATTTTAGCCAAACCCTCATGTCAAACCAGTGATTGTTGTCATTGTCACATTGACATTGACATTTGACATCTACAACATTTGAAGTGTTTAATTTTGCATTTGGCGATAGATTCATAAATATTTAATAGGTTTGAATCTTTACTTTACTTCCACGCTATTTTAATTTTGTTTATTTTTAAATTCAAGTGAACCAAACATTTATCTGTTGAAAATTCTATAAGAGAAACTGTTATTATCATGGTGAATTTATCTTCGTTTCTGTAGACCGTCTACGATTTCCATTAGAAGTAATAACTTGTAAGTAGGTAACTATGTCGCGCCAAGTCGACTTGAATATTACTAAACTTCTGGCTGGATCAGGACTTGACGGTGAAGAAAATGATTTCTGTGATTTTACTATAGCAGATCAAAATTCCGTTACCGAATCTCAAGGCATAACTCCGACGACGCCTTCCAATTTCAAACCGGTACTCGGTGCCAACGTAACTTATGTTGTGGCTTGCGTACTCTTAAACGACCAAAATGAGTTACTAATGATGCAAGAAGCAAAAGAAAGTTGTGCTGGTAAGTGGTACCTTCCAGCAGGACGTATGGAGAAAGACGAAACTATAGTACAAGCTGCAACCAGAGAGGTACTGGAGGAAACAGGTTTACATTGTAACCCAGATACATTATTAGTTGTAGAAACTGCAGGAGGCACTTGGTTTCGTTTTGTGTTAACAGGAACTGTTACGGGTGGTGAGCTTAAAACTCCAGCTAGAGCTGACAAAGAATCTCTACAAGCTAAATGGATAAAGAACTTACAAGAAATAACATTGAGGTCAAATGATATCTTGCACCTCATTGAAAAGGCAAAACTGTACAAGCAAAGTAGACCAGGACAAAATTGGCACAACAACATCCTCCCTGCACCTATCCCACACATAAAAGATCTGATGAGATTAGTTATATTAATAAAAAAAAGAAGTACAAATAGACTGCATGTATTGCTCAGTGAGAAAACCACTTTGCATTTTCCGACATGCGAGATAAATCCAGCTAAAAGTGTTCATTCAACATTGAGGAGATTCATGGTGGAAATGTTTGGTGCAGATGTAGCCCAACACAGGCCTTTGGGGTTGCTTAATGTAGAGGCTGATCCTTCCGCAGATGGATGCTGCCTAACTCTTCTCGTAGTATTTAGACCACCTATGGAAGAGGTACCATTGATTGGTAAATGTGCATGGCACGAATTATCACAAGAAGTAGAGAAGAAATTGGTTCCTCTAGTTTCTTCAAAGAATTCTACTATAGAATTACATGTTGTGCGTTAATCTATAGTTATATACAGAGGCAGATTAAAGGTCCAGAGTGCCCTAGACAATCACTTTATCGGTGCCCATGTAACGGCCATAAATGACCATCATAATACTATAAATTTTAACTAGTTTTTGAAGTTACGATGATGTTGTATCATCAAACCCTAGACTTTAGTAAACCAGGACAATCGTACTTATGCTAATGTGCGAATTAAATGTCTTAATAATTGAATTAATCAAGATGACAGAACGAACATTGAAATTCATAATTCCTCCCTGCTCTGGGAAATAGTCCATAGTGTATGTTGACGCCTCTTGTAACTAAATGGCCCTAGGCTTACGGATAATCCGCCTCTGGTTATATATAGATAGTAGCTTTTCAATTAATGAAATTATTCATTTAGTTCATTTACTAACTTTATTTAATGTTTAATCATGCTCTCTTGTTATTTGTGATAAGGCATTAACCGTCCATAATCATGTAATCTCTATGATAGTATTATATAAAATGTTACACAATTAATAAATTAACATTCCAGTAAATAACATAAATGTAGAAGTGTATGTTTGGTGAAGGTGTTTCTAGATGTATGTAACTTTAACAAGATCTGACTAGGTGTTAAATTGGCTTGCCAAATAAATAAAAAATAAAAATGTTATTATGTTATACAATATAATCTACTTTTTAATATAGCTGTTGAAGATCTTATAAGATTCTTATTAGAACTGTTTGTCAATAGAAAATGAAAATTCTCTCAATCATCATTTTCATAAATTACTATACTTTATTGTTGAATTTATAATTCAAACAGTAGTTGGTTTATGTTTGATTAATTAAAATATTATTCAAAAACTATTGTAATATATTTTACTACAAGAATGATTTAAATGCACTTTTTACATAATTTATCATACTATTAAACCAAAAAACCAATGATTCCACAGATTTGTTGTACTTTAAAGATTATTAAAATATTTATTATTTTACAAATACTACCTGATATTTACATATTTAATATAATTTAATATTTTATTTAACAATAAAAAAACTGTACCTTATTTTGATACTTTTTTACATTATCATAGGATATGTTATACTTTTTATTTTATACTTCATGTCACAACTTCTTTTAAAATAAATCATTATGATTTACTTTTTTGCTTTTATTTCCCGGCCACCGACTCTTTGTCTATGTCAATAATAATAATTGAATAACTTCAATGAAATACCTACTCAAGTGAATGAATGGTAAGATTCAATTCTCTAATGTAATTGGCTTGCAAATGCCACACCTTTAATCTGCCAAGGTCACATACCACGTTACTGACGTGTTTTGGTTATAACTCGTTTGTTTACTGGTTCAAATACAATATTTACCTTAACTATACGTACCTAGATACTACAAGTGATACTCGATTTACCGGAACCTAGTAATTAGAGATTCGGGCTATTCGAATCCTTTCTAGGAATCCTACTAATAACATAAACGCGAAAGTTTGTATGGATGTTTTTTACTCTTTGACGCCGCAACTACTGAACCAATTTGGCTGAAATTTGGAATGGAAATAGGCTACTTTTAATGCTAATCCATGGTTCCCGAGGGATTTGTGAAAATCTATATTTCATGCGAAGTCGCGGGCGTCCGCTCTTAAATTATATGCCTTATAAAGGAGAGCGTACTTTTATTTAAACAAAATCACTTCTTCATACATTAAATAATCCGGGTTTTTAGTACCTAACCAAATGACCTTCAACAGTTACTCAAGTATCTGTTGTAGTCCTAGTAATATTTTACAGAAAATCAGTCTAAAACTGATATTATTATTTAATTGTAATGGTTCATTCATCAAATCTGGGCCTGGCAATGTATGAAAAATGGTCTTTTAATTTTTTGTTTTTTTTATCGTGATCTTATGATCCAGGACCGATCTGTTAATACACTTGACCCTTAGAAAAATGAGACAATGGATATTAACTATTAAAGGAACCCGCTGGAGTTCAGATCCATAGAGACAGATTACTTCAGTAGCCATCCTAAAGTTAATAAAGGGTACCTAATGAATAAAAACAATAAAACATCATCAAAATCGATCCAGCAGTTTCCAGCTAAATATTATAGTAAAACACAAACAGAATTTATAGGTAGGTACGTACCAGTGGCGAAGGATGGGGTATTGCCGAAGCCGTATCAAAGAAAAGCAAATTTAATTCATACCGCACAGTCGTTACAAAAATGAACATGTATGTATTTATTTCAAGGTAACACGGCGGGAATCGGCCTGTATGGACTCTTCGCCGGTACCTACCTACAATATAATAAAATGATTAAAAAAAACAATTAAATTTTTCGTTGATTTAATTAAGCGATAAAAAATTGCACTGACTAGAAAATCAAAAATAGGTCAACCTATCTATTATAACTCCCGAAACATTTATTGCATCAAATTATATATATGCTTAGGTAAATTGTTTTACATCGTATTCGTATCTACGATTTAATTTACTACATTTTATCCACTAAACACTTGATGAGTATAAAAATTTACATTACATGAGGATTAAAATAAAAAACTTAAATTAAGTAGGTACTTATAATAAGAATAATGAGGCGAGATAAAATACGTAAGCAACTTGATCATCCAAGCAATGCGAAATCCAAGAAATACTATCTCTAACGATTTTTGGATGGTAAGTCCAAAAATCGTTCGTACTCGACTAAAATACTAAAGTAGTCCGAACTAGGCTTAAGAGGCCGTACAGACTACTTTAGTATTTTAGTCGAGTACGAAAGATTTTTGGGCGGTAAATCCAAAAATTGTTCCTACTCGACTAAAATACTAAAGTAGTCCGTTCTAGGCCTATACTCAGCTGTATTGTCAATCATGTTGTCAATTTGTTTACATTATTTATCTCGCTTCGTTAAATATACTCTCATTAAAGTAGGTAACAGGTTTCTGATTAATATTGTTTACTAAAAGAACATAAAATTAGTTTTTTGAATATGTTATAATAATACCTATATTGAAAAAATAGTTAGGTATTCGCTTAAAGAGAAACGATGTACCTATCATATTCACTTTTCAAGCGGAAAAATACTACTTACAGAGAATTTAAGTCAACTTTTTAATTGTTAAGTTACTGAGTTAATTGGTAAGTTAATTAGCATGGCCTTCAATGGAAGGTCAGCTACACATGCCATGAAGTACCCACAAGCAATTTGCTTAAAGTTGCAGCTGATTGCACAATAGTAATGAATTTATAAAAAAAAGAAAAAAAGTTACTGAGCTCAAATATGAATAAGTACAGTCCGATGCAAACTTTATGACGCCTCGGAAATAAGCTGCGGTTGTCGCTACGCGCAGGTCGTACATAAAGCACGCTAAAATCATGGGGTGATGCCGCGATCCTACGTTACCGCTAATACCTAAAATATTTTATTGCGCATCACGATGTTCCGAAACGTCATAAAGTTTGCATCGTACTGCACCTACTGAAATATATCAATTGAGTGATGTAAAGTTTCTGAGATTGTAGGAGGTAATCTCTGGATCTGCTGAACCGATTTTGAAAATTATTTCACTTCAATAGAAAGCTACAACTTCACCGAGTAATATAGTAAGACTGTGAGATATAGTCTACATTCACATTATACCTACTTAGTAGCGCTTACGAAGCCAAATACATTGATATAGGTCTTCGAGATTAAAAATAAGTGTACAAATCAGGCGGGAATGTGATGCAGGTATAAATACGGTGACACACAAATTTATAAGAAAATTAACATGTTTGTATGCATACCTACCTATAACTATATTAGTTAAATTTAAACAAAAGTAATTGATTAACTTAGACTCGTAACTACCTGATATAACCATTATACCTGTTACCTATGAAGAAGTATCTATAATATTAGGAACCCAAGTAATAAATATTTTGATTTGACAGAACATTTTAAATAGAAAATATTAACTGCTTAAGCATAGGCCAAAATTTATCAAAAGACAAAAAATTGTAAGCTGAATAATTTTTAGATAGCCGTGTACAATCTAATTAGGAACCTAGAAGAAACAATTAACGTCAAAAAGGTTGTATTCAACTGTACTTTATTTCAGGGAGACGGATTAGCTTTTAATGTAGTAGTGAGGAGAGGCACATGCGTGTTTGTGTCAAAGGGCTCTCGCACACAGGCCATTGGCCACAACCACAAAACGCCGCTACCGACATATTTCATGCGTTTTATATGGACTCGCCGCACACGGTTGACGCCGGTGGCCGCCACACGCTACAATCGTCGCTGTTCGCTTCTTGTGGGCCTCACCGGCCACTAAACGCCGACACACGCCACTCGCGCGATTCCGCACCCATATGAAAAACAGAGCGATTAAACCTTCTTCGTCTGAGTCCATTATGATACTGCATGCATAGGTTAAGAAAGTAGCAGCCACCGACCGCAATTTGTCGACCACCAGCCACAAATGGCTGTCGCGCGCTTCAGTTACTTTTGTGGCCCCTTCTTGTCTCTTGTGGCGGCGTTTCTAGCTATCGAGTGTGGCCCGTGCGCGGCGACACTAAATGAACGTCAGAACAGCAAAAACTCTTTCATAAACTAAGAGGCCTTTTAGACTAAGAGCCAGCGACAGCCAGACATTTGCCATTATATAAAAGCTGAAAGTTTGTCAGCTCATGCTTCTATCCTAAGCTAGTTATGGGATTCAGACAGTAACCACAGTCCAAACTCCATAATACACACAACATACATAAAACTTTTCAGATTTCAAGAATCCAGACGTTCAACTATCTTATCTTTTTTTATTCATTAGTTAGCCGTTGATCACAATATACCCTGATGGTGTGGTTTCTACACATCGTACCGGAACGCTAAATCGCTTGGCGGTACGTCTTTGCCGGTATAGTGGTAACTAGCCACATCCAAAGCCTCACACCAGCCAGACCAATTAAGAAAATCTTAATCGGCCCAGCCGGGGATCGATCTCAGGGCCTCAGTTTTGTAAATCCACCGCGCATACCACGCCACGGAGGCCGTCAAAGTATCTAAGTTTAAAGTGGCATTTGAGAAATTCTATATCCATTCGCCTCTTGGCTTCATGGCAACTCTTCGCTAGCTAGCTCTTAAAGTTTTATCTTGATTAGCATTTTTCGACGAATTGCCGCAAAGCTAAGTTACTGGCGACTGGATATATAATTTCTCATATTATGCTGAAGAAAACAAAATTACTTAGACTGTTGATCTGGTCTTGTCTGGATCCTTTCAGCTTTTTAAAAATGACGAATGCCTGTCTGTCGCTGGCTCTCCGACTATGTGATATTCAAAAAAACAATGTCTAGGTGAGAATTAAAAATAATTCTGCTCTATTAATGCTCTTACACACACAAAACGTCTGTCTGTCACCTTACTACTACAATCAAGCTTAACTGTCTTCCGAAAACAGAACATCTATAATAATATCACACTGACTACCGATAACAATTTAACATTTCAATTGATAGAAAATAAAAAAATGTAAAATAAAACTGGAATATTGCATGAGGAATCATACTTAACCTACTATAATACTGCTAATCTAAAAAATGCAATTGTGTGAAAGACTTTTATGTGGTAACACAACTAATGTAGGCGTAAATTTCATATATATACAATTTGTACAAAACAATAAATCATCATGTCATGAGAAATTTATAATAACCAACAACATCTTCTGCCCAGGAATTGGGGAACATTTTTACAATTGATTACGATCACATTAATTTTGAGTGATTCAACTTTCTCGATTTTGTTATTTACTTGAACTAAAAAACTATAACACAAGGGAATAAAAAAAATCCAAGCGAAAGCCAAAAAAACGTTCAAATATAGTATGAAGTTAAATGAAGCTCTATTTCCAACGCCCAAAATTGAAAATGCATCACTGCTCGAAAAAAAGGGTTGTGTTTTAAAAACGCTGTCGTGTGAACATAATTATTATGCATTTGTTAAAATTGAACGCTTTTTTAACGTCCGTTAAAAAAACTCTCGTGCGAATGAGGGCTAAGACAGGGATAACATACCACACAATTTATAATAAATAATAACCTTGGAACAGAAAAAAAAGCCTGGTTATAGTCTGGCAAGTTCGTTAATAACACTTCCATGATATGCTGGCGACAGGGGAAAAGACTGCGCGGGTGTGAAATCGTGCGTGCGATGAAGTGATGTGCATCAGTCGTGGGTTTTTCATTCATCGCTATACGCCTTCCGGCACGCGCAGTACATCGGGAGTATTACGAACGAAGTTGCCAAGCTATAGTAACTATTTTAATGGATATTGATACAAGTTGAGGATTTAGATAAATAAAAAAATTGAGTGACTCATCACAATGACGGAAAATTAGCATGATAGTAATCAATTATAAAAATTATCTCTGGATCCTAGACTCATAATGAAGCTTTTTGACAAAACATGAGCATTGTATATAAAAGTATAGCTTGGCAAGTTCGTTGATGATATGCGGGCGACGGGGGGGAAAGGTCTGCGCGGGTATGAAGTCGTGCGCGCGGGGCATCGCTAACCCCCTCCCGACCCGCGCGGACCATCAGGAGTGTTACGAACGAATTTGCCAAGCTATACATATAATAATTCATTGAACAAGCAATTTCATAAGTAATTCAGAATTATAGGCAATATCGATACAATCAATTACGACAACCCAAAAAAAGAAATTCATGAATGGATAAATTACAATTATCGAACATATTATTTCATGAGAATAAAAAAATCTACTTAATCTTATTGTAAATATTAGCTTGCGGTAATTCTGTAATCATTTGAATAAAATTAGCCTCATTTTTTCAATGAAAAAAAAATCAGTTACGAAATAAATAATAAGCTACTCTTGTTATTTATATCAAATTCGTGTCTTTTATACATTAGGCAAACGCCTGTGTCATGCAGTGACCCAAAGGTTTACATGAGCAATATTCAAGGTTCAACGTTTTCGTATCTAGCGCTTACCCTGAACGGAAACCCTGTGCACGTCACTGTTGACACTTACATTTTGGTTTGCAAAACAGTGCTACCCATCCAGTTGTACACCTTGGATCCAATTATTGAGGTCATTAGACTCGGGGCCTTCCAGTACATTTTCAGCAGCAAACTCTGGAGTCAGTAAACGTCTGGCAGCGATTTGACCAGAGAGATATGCGCCATGCACAGTGGAGTAGAAGCTACCGTGCGTGTGCTCTCCAGCAAAGAGCAACGCAGGCTGAAACCAGTTAAATGATCATCATTATCAGCCTTTTTGATGGCCTGCGTCAAAAAAGCTGATAATGAAAGAATGAAAGGCGTATATAGCGGGCGGGCCGGGTGGGCCGGGACCACCCTAGAATGTTCCAGTGCCCACTCTAGAATTCTGGGCTACCGATTTAAAATTCTATGATGGACGCCAAAATACAAAATATACAAAGAAAAATCAATACAATCAGTCGACCCGTTTTAGAGGCCAGAGTCCGGCAGATTGAGATTTTCTTAATTAGTCCAGGTCTGGCTGGTGGGAGCCTTCGGCAGTGGCTAGTTACCCTACCGGCAAAGACGTACCGCCAAGCGATTTAGCGTTCCGATACGATGCCGTGTAGAAACCAAAAGGTGTGTGGATTTTCATTCTCCTCCTAACAAGTTAGCCCGCTTTCATCTAGGACTGCATCATCACTTACCATCAGGTGAGATGGTAGTCAAGGGCTAACTTGTAAAGAAAAACAACAGCTAATTTTAACGTCTGTAGGCTTAACACACACAACAACCAAATGACTTATCTTGTAAAGAAATACTTTGAGAGAGATTTATGGGCTCTGTTCAATAATTCGGCTTACAACAATAGTTTTTGTCATTGGTTGTGTTCTTACATATTTAAGTTTCATTAGTTATCGAAGGCAGAGGTCATATCCACTGGACTATCACGGCTCCTATCATCAATACATATACATAAA
The DNA here is from genome assembly GCF_947172395.1 of Bicyclus anynana. NCBI lineage: Eukaryota > Metazoa > Arthropoda > Insecta > Lepidoptera > Nymphalidae > Bicyclus > Bicyclus anynana. The sequence continues at coordinate 7,069,423 of NC_069095.1, forward strand.
TAAAATTGAAGTGTCTGTCAGTGATTTCAAAGGCTGAACCGATTTTAATGGAACTTCCACTGGAAGATACAGTAGGTTATGGAGCAACATATAGGCCACTTTCTATCCTGAAAATATACATGGTTCCCGTGAGACTTGTCAAAAACAGAATTTCACGTGTACGAAATCGCGGGGGTCCACTAGTATCCTACTTGTATTATAAACGCAAAAGTTTGTATGGATGTTTGGATGTTTGTTACTCTTTAACGCCGCTACTACTGCAGCGATTTTGCTGAAATTTGGAATGGAAATAGATTTTACTCTGGATTAACACATACCTTTTTCCCGAAAAAATCCAAGGTTTACCTAGATTTTGTTACTCTTTCACGCCTCTATTACTGAACCGAAATAGCTGAAATTTGGTATTGAGATATATTATAGCCTGGATTAACACATAGGCTGCTTTTTATCCCGGAAAAATCCATGGTTCACGAGGGCTTTGTGAAAAACTAAATCTAATTGAATATCATGTGTCGCAAACGGTGAAGGAAAACATTGTAAGGAAACCTGCATACCAGAGAATTTTTATAGTTCTCTGCGTGTGTGAAGTCTGCCAATCCGCATTGGGCCTGCGTAGTAGACTATTGGCCTAACCCCCTCTCATTCTGAGAGGAGACTCGAGCTCAGCAGTGAACCGAATATGGGTTGATAATGATGAAATGTGTTTATATAAATATTACCTTTTTATCATGGACATTTCTAAATAATGGTTGTGCTAAGCTTTCAATATCACTTTGACTTGCTCCAACAGCAATAGCTGTATAAGCCCCTCTGGTATATGGCTGCTTTTTCCAACTAGTGCTGTAAAATGAAGAGAAGATATTAAGTTTTACCTATTTACTAGAACTAAAGTTTGTGAGGTTTGGGGTGGGGTAATCTCTGGATTGACTGAACCAATGTTGAAAATTCTTTTACTAATAGAAAACCACATTATTTGTGGCAAAACAGGCTATATTTTATCTCCGTATTGACACAGGAATGAATACTATACTGTTGAAACAGCGGGGCTTCTGATAAACGAGTACATAATTATAATCGATATAATATAAAAATTAATCCATATATTCCTTGGTCACGCAATCACGCGTGAACGGCTGGACCAATTGTTTGTTATTGTCAGTAGACAGAAAAAGTTTAATAATTGAAGGTAGTATGGTAGTTATAGGGGTAGGGTAGAGGTAGGATAGTGTAGGGTAGGATAGTGTAGGATTGGGTAGAGGTGGGGTAGGGCAAGGCAGGGTAGGGTAGGGTAGGGTAAGGGTAGGGGTAGGGGTAGGGGTAGGGGTAGGGGTAGAGGTAGGGTAGTGTAGGGTAGGGATAGGGGTAGTTGACAGTTTAAGTTTACAATGAGTTTCATGCGGGCAAAGTCGCGGGCGTTCGTTAGTATCAAAAATATTTGAACACTGTTTTAAGCTATAACAGAATTTTTTTTTTAATAATTTATGTCTTATAATAATAATAATTTTATGTAATATCATAAAATAGTAAGTAATATATCTCCCTCATTTATTTATTTATCTTTCTTTATTGAATTTTAAAAATGTTTATAAAATAAAATACAAAACTCTATTGATTTTTTCATGAAAATGACAACCCTCGCATTGTGGTCCACTTTGTGTACCCAAACAAAGTGGTCAAGGCTCCACAATACGCACAATCTCAAGAATCACTGTCTTCTGTATCGGACCCTTGATCTAACAGTTAAGCAAAAGTTTCTTAAAGTGGTGGACTTTCGCTATAAGACCATTGACAGAAATAACTATTGGAATAATAATACTTGAATCAACATACAACAAACAAGTATTATTAATCTGTCAAAACTTATTAAAAAAAAATAACTATTGAAGAGTTTTACATTTTATAACATCACTTATCTGATATCAATGTTATCTACAACATAATCATACCTCTATTTAAATTCCGGAAAATATCATCTACTTATCAGTATTTGCCTAAGATTGTTTAAATAGATAGAGATTATTATAAACAACTTGGTTATTTTATACTTAATGTTATTTTATAATATAATAGTCATAATTAATAGATTTCTTTTGACCTACTTGTAAAGAAAAATTAATGACCAATTGCATTTAATTGCCAAGCTTTCCTCTTCATAGATTGTTAGGATTTGTAGCTTAAACCCACCATAGAGAGATTGGCTTAATGATTGATCATGTAACAATTTTCTTCAGATTCTAATGATAATGAAGGTCTGGTGGCTTAATGTGCTCTCCAAGGTACAAGGGTGTACACAACCAACAGTTCCTGGCAGCTAAAGAAAAAAGAAAAGCTCAATATGTCATAGCCCAAACCAAGAATCTCATGATCTGCAACTACATAAGCTAAGCAGATCACTTGAGCATGAAATTATTAACTAATTAAAACTAAGATTGATAGTTTTTACTAACCATACACATGTTTGAGGTTCTGGCACAAAAGGGTCATTCAAAAATTTTCGCAAAAGCTTTGTGCAAGTAGCACCAACTTCTTCCATTGACAATGTTTCCATATACTCGGCTTCCTTTCCAGAGACCCACCCTAACAACAATGTCTCTGTTACCTTAACAAAAGAGTAAATCTTTTTAAACCATGATTTTGATACATCTTCTGGCATCGGTGGACTTTCCCAGAGCAACATGATTTCAGTGATGTCAGGGTTTAAGAATGGCCTTTCGTATTCTAAAAAAATTTTATCAACTGCATTAAATAAAAGCCTCTCAATTGAATCTAACTTATACTGTGGCAACGCTGGCTCGAACAAGGTACCAGCTTTATCTTTCAAGACGCCCAAAGGTATTGTACATATCACATGATTTGCATAGAAACATTGTCCATTCTCACACACAACTTCTACACAGTGCGAGAATTTTTTACTAGATTTTTCAGTCACGTTAGTTTGGCCTTCACTGGTATCCCCCGCTTTCTCGGGTGATGCTTTAGAGATATCTTCTATCACAGTCTGGTCAGAATCTTCTGATTCGTCGCCCACTTCTTCAAACCTTGAGCTGCTATGTTGCTCTGTGTCCCATATGATTTTAATAACAGGCACATTTTTTATTATCTTGTCGGGCGATATATTTTTTGTCACAGGTTCTAAAATAGAACTAAACCCTGATGGTATCACTATGTTACCACCCTGCAATTCAGTGTAGCTGCCTAGTTCCAAAAGATCAATATCATCCATAGTGTTGCAACCAGATATACATGTTTCGCGTTTCAGTAAACAATCAAATATCAACCGTCTTAGCTTCTTTTCCTCAGAATTAGGTAGTCGTTCGAGATAAATAGCGGCTTCCAAATTTATATGTTCACCGACACTATGAATATCTGGTGGCGGAAGGTATTGACATAAAAAATATTCTTCACATCGTCTGAGAAAGCATACGTACGCTTCGTGTATTTCGTGTAAAACTCCAAAAGGCACTTGCTTACCATCTTCAGTGGCGGCTATAACCTTGTGTGGCTTGGGTACATTTATTATGTTTACGAGACCATTGCCTGTAGCCAATTCAAATATTGGGTTGCCTAGAACGCCGTGTATATAGTTGGCTCCTAATTCCACACTATGATTTTTCAATGGTATTGATATAATTCTTCCGCCGATACGTTTTCTAGCTTCTAATATTATGAAGTCGTCCATGCCATTTTTCACAAAGTAGTTGGCGGCGGCTAGTCCAGCTATACCGCCGCCGATAATTATTACGTCATATTTATTTGTTTCACATTTTTTACGAGAATTTATACTTTCGTCACCCATAATATTAAAAGTAGAAATTACTTAATTTTTTTTCTCCGAGCTTTTAACGCTCAGTCAGCTGTTAATTTGTCATTTTTTAGTCTGTTGTTGTTTTTTTCTTGTCATTTGGTTTGACACTTTGACAAGTTTGTCAATTTTGCCAATAATCAAGATACAGATAAAAAACTTTACCAAAACCATAGACAAAAGTACTAATGAAAGATAATTTCAATATATTTTTTGAGAACAAATTTAATAATTAAAAGGAATCTTTTTATCACAACAACACTGCTAAGATGATGATGATAGAAATTAAAAGTTATCGTATTTCATATTATTTTGGCTATGGCAAGTTAGTTCTTTTCTTGGATCTTGCCTTTCACTTCACTGCACGAGTAGCATTCTTTCTCTGTCTAAGTGTCTAGTGTTTACGTTCTAGCAAGTAGCAAATGACGTAAAATCCAGGCCTGCACCCCCTCCTCCCATACTTCCTCCTGATTTTAGCTTAGTAATGCTATCTCACTCTGATATTCAGCTTTTCCTATATCTGTTGCTCTCTAATGACCTTTGAATATGCTGAATAATACATGAAATCTTTGTTTACTTCCAATGAGTAGTTGTATCTTGCGCGAGTGTTTTCGGTTTTTGTTATTGTGAGCTAAGGAAAAATATTATCAATACACAAGAATTCACGTGTTATCTGTTATTGATTATTATCCGAATAATCGAAAATACAAAGACGTTAATCTGTTGTAGGAATTGCAAAAGTGGGTGAAATTAATAGTTTGCTCTAAATTTAATATCGATAGTCATTGTGTATAATCAACTGCTTACAAATTATTTGGTGTTGTGCTCGTGGATCGTATTATGTAATGTGACGATGAATTTGATTAATCTCGGACATAATACAACAATCACCTAAACATTCACACAATATTGTGTCGTGTAAATCAGTGAAATAAATAAACATTGTAGGGTTCGACACGTGGGTTTCCGTGAATCAAAATCGATAAAGGCGTAAGCGTGCGCCAGTCTATCAACAAGACGATTCTACGTCAAGGTCACTTCACATAAACACGTGCAATGTCGGATTCTATTTACAATCATGACTTTCTTTTAGACCCGAGTTTAGAAATTAAACAAGAATCGCCTTTCGAGTTGGGGACGATGTCAGCTTCCGTGCCGATTCCTCAGAGGCGCGCTGACTTCTGTGACTTCAACTCGGACCTGGATTTGTGCTTACAGGACTCCCAAGTCGGCTCTTTCCACAGTGTACCTACACTATCATACAACAAGCTCTCCTTTGATACTGAATCTCCAAAAATGGAACCATTCAAAATGGAAGACGACGATATATTCCAAGTAGACAAAGCTGACTTGATATTGGGGCCGACTCTTGCTGAGCTAAATGCAAACCCAGACACATCACTGGATGATTTAAACTTTGATGATTTACTCTTACCAGAAGAGAGTGGCTATTGTATACAGATAGGAGGAGCTATGAGTGGGTCTAAGCGCACAATGAACACTTTACAGACAAGCATGTTGATGACAGACAGTCCATGTAGTCCGTATGGGCACGCTCAGCTGGCATTTTCACCATCCAGCCAACATAGTTCTGCATCATCAAGTTTTGTTCCACCTATTAGTCAGTTGCCAGAAATGCTTTTGCGCATGGATGGCTACAGTGGGGAAATTGCATTGGGGCAATCTGTACCTGCATCATCAGTCTTGCCACCCTTTCCCAACAATGTAAAAACACAACAAGCCCCTCTGTCCTCGTCCGCACCAACACATCTAACAATGGAACAGGTAAATGAATTTCTTAATTTACTTTAATCGTTTGTGTAGTATGTATCAATAACATTTTAAACATTTTGTTTCCTTACAATTTCTACTAAAAATTAACAAAATGCTAGGTATTATTTGTTGTTTATATTCTAATAAAATTATATTCTAATTTCTAAGTAACTTACTAAGTTTTATATTAATTATGTTTATAGTATTTAATCTTTTGAAATCAAGCTTCTTTCTTATTTTTCATAATTATAAAATTAATCCCAAGAAAAACATTTTAGTACAATATCACCACTCAAATTATGTCTGTCAACCTGAGTTATATGTAAGCATAATATGGCAGAGCTTCTTTTACATTAATATTAGACAGAACAAGGAGATAACGCACTGGGTGTCAAGTGGAAAGTCATCACTTACAATTAAAAAAAAAATATTGTATAAGCTGCATGCCACTGTATGTAGGCCAATCACCCTTTTTTGCATGTGGAAATCTTCACGGATACCTCCCTACCCTTAAATCCTGGAGTGTTCTTACTCATTACTGTATGGCCCAAGGCATATGTTAAGCCTCATTGGCCAGATCAGTTCAGACCTTAACTTACAAGAGCTGCTTCATTGCAGAATTCATCATAGCAATAGTCATTCCCAGACAAAGTCTGTCATGTGCCTTTAGATATAAGTAAACAGTTGTTTGTCCACCAGATATGGCAGCGACGAGAGCCACGTAAGCATTTGTTATCCACCAGCTCCTTGGCAGAAGCAGGCTCTGTATCATCCCTGTCTGGTGGCCTACTCAGCCCAGGCACTGGAGACTTCTCACAGGATGAAGATGACAGGGACATAGAGTCAGACGAAGACAGTGACAGATATGAGGATCTTTCATCAGATGGTAATTAGAAAGGAGCAAATTATATTTATTAAATGGGCCACACACCCCATTGTATACCAGTGTGTTTACCACTTGAGCAGACAAAAATACTCAAGTAGTGACGAACAACATACTGTGATGTGTGGCCAACCTAGCCTATTATATTACAGCTCAGCATGTTCTTATACACTTCTTTTTAAGGAGCATGCAGCTCCGATTTCCAGTTACTGTCACAGTCTAGCTGCCACCATGAACTTAGAACAATTATTTTAAATAATGATTGATGCTGTATTTATATAAATTGTTATGTGATGATATTCATTCATGCAGTCATTAAAAATGGTATTTTATTATTATTGTTACACAATATTATATAAGAAACTGTATATAAATTGAGTAAGGAAATGATTTCATTAAAAAATTAGCCAATTATAATTAAATATTATATAGATGGCTTGGCTAATTTTTTAATAGCTTTAGATATTAAAAGAAAGAGGCCACTAGTTTAAAACAACATGAAAAAATCAGCCCTAATTTATTGTATAATATTGTAATTAACTTAAATTAAAGTAACACATCCATAAAGTAATATTGTATGTCATAAGATTGCATCATCATAAAAACAAAACAATGTATTTATATCACATTAATATTATGCAGTGTTTAAACATACAAAAATTCTTATTCACTTATAATAATTTAATAAAGCTATACAAATATTAATTTTATGGATAATATGTCACTTAATTAGCAGAAAGTAGTAGAATATTATATTGTCATTTCAGAATCCAATGACGACTGTCCAGAGAGGAAAGAAGCTAGGCAAAATGCTAAGAGGGAAAGGTATTTTTGGCAGTACAATGTTCAAGCTAAGGGACCCAAAGGACAAAGGTTAATATTAAAGAAAAAGTCAGAGGATCCACATGTCCTTAACTCAGTTACAGATCCAGTGTTCAGTCCCAACTGTAATGTGAAAGGCATAAAACACAGGTAACTTATAAAATCAAATTTTTAAAAAAAGTATATGGTATAGATAGATAGAGATATAGATAGAATAGAGAAATCACCTCCTTTTTTGAAGTCGGTTAAAAAGAAAACATATTTAAATTACCTCATATACAAGTAAAGCATAACATATAATATATATTCCATAAGTTGTTATGTCTTATATTGTACTGGTCCGGCATACCCACAGCTATGCAATTTTGTTTCTGGTTCCCGGTCCCAATAGACTCCATTATCACTTAACATTAGATGAGGTTGCAAGAATTTTAACAATAACTAATTTATAAAAAAGTAAATTGCTAGATTAATTACATTGTTACATAATAATGAAAACTGCTATTAATGACTCATGCAATATCATAACTGGAAATAAATGTTCGTTTTGACATTATAATAATCTAACTTCTTTTAAGTACAGCTATACAGAGTATCCCATAATTAATGGATAAAGAATAGACACAAGTTTTATACAAATTTACAAACCTGTAAAAATTTATAAAAGTGTACTAGTTTTTAAAATGATGGTACACTTCAGTCACATGAATTTTTTTCAGAACATTTTGTTTTAATCTGGTCATCATAATGAAAAAAAAATATTGCACTAAAAGCTTCTTCTACAAAAAAAGTAAAACATTATTAATATTAAAACAGTATCATAGTACATTGGTAATTTAATCCATAATGTTTAATCAGAATAAATCAGATCTTTTAAATCTAATTACAGCATTGAAAAATCTGATTCAAGATAGAAAATTTTGAAAAATCCGAAAAAAAAATATAACTTGGTCGCCCTAGGGATTTTTCAAAACTATTCAAATTAGTTTAAGATAATTATGTGGTGTGTCTACTATTTGCGTTTTATAGACACCCTGTATATTTACTTGAAAGAAAACCTTCCTTAATGATTTGACATTTCTATTATAGCGGAAAAGCGCGAAAAGGGGATGGTAACGACCTAACGCCTAACCCTAGAAAACTGTACGTAATCGGCGCAGAATTGGACAAATTGGGTAAAGTAATAAATGACATGACCCCTGTCAGTGAACTGCCATTCAATGTAAGGCCAAAGACAAGGAAAGAGAAAAATAAACTAGCCTCAAGAGCATGCAGATTGAAGAAAAAGGCACAACACGAAGCAAACAAGTTAAAGCTGTATGGCTTACAACAGGAACATAGTAAGTGACAGAATTTAAAATGAGAGAGGAAAATCAAAAATTATTTAGATGGTCGTTTTAAATATTCTTATAGTATATCAGTTGTGTGGACTGTTACAAGTTACTACCCTAGCAGCAAATTTATTACAATACTAGCGGACGCCCGCGACTTCGTCCGCGTGAAAGTCGTTGTAAACTTTCAACTACCCCTATCATACCCTACCCTACCTCTACCCTACCCCTACCCTACCCTATCCCAACCCTACCCCTACCCTACGCCTACCCTACACTACCACTGCCCTACCCCTACCCAACCCCTACTCTACCCCTACCCTACCCCTACCCTACTCATTAAGGCTGCACATCTTTATTTATTCCTCCCACCGCGAGTCGCGTCGAGCGCTGCAACCGTTACACAAAAATAATCCTTAAAGTCCTTAAAGCATGAATTACTATTCACGCGCAATGGCTTAGCGTATTTCATGTATAACTTTGGTGTTTCTTTACCGATTTTTATGATTCTTTTTTTATTGAATAGGTAATAATGTTAACTTTCTTATTAGTTCGTTCGTAACTTTCGTATTAGGATGAGTGATGAGTGTTATAAACATAAGAGTAGACAAATATAATCAGAAAACTCCCAACTGCTAAGCTATCAGGAGTTACACGTGTTATTGTGAGTCAACCATAAAAGATAGACATATATATGCTGTGGTGTTTTTATAGATAATTTTAAGGAGAACATTTCCGTCATACATGATTTCTATGTAGCTTTAACCATTAAGGCTGTACACAACACTTAGATTCAACACTTAGATTGCAATGTCAAATAACATTTAACATGTGGGACAGCATAGTAGTCAGGGCCGTAGCTACCGGCGTATCAACCGTATCAATGATACGGGCCCCCGGACTACAGGGGATCCTTACCTGTGAAAGCAAAAATTAATAAAATGTAATCCACAATTTCACATAATCTGGTGCTTCCCGAAAAAAAAACTATAAATAAACTGCACATAATTTCATATTTTCTATTATCCCGGGTAAAGCGTGCGCCCAAAAGTTAAAAACATCATACATAGGTTAAGACACGTCCATAGTTACCTATGCAAGCATTTTTGTTTCTTTTATGAGAAATCTTTTACGGAGCTCCCCTTCATGCGGCCCCCTCAATTAATTTTGATATCTCGAAGGCACGCTACGCCACTGATAGTATTCAAGCAATCTTTAAATTATTTCTATATATTTATTTTTGCAGGACGTCTGATGAATGGTATCAATCAACTGAAGCAAATAGTGAGAGGGCGTGTTACGAATCCTGAAAGCAGTGTCGATTGGTCAACGCACATCAGTAGTGTAGTTAATACAGCAACAGGTATGTTTATATATTCTAAAAAATCGTCCCCTTTCTATTCACATCTAACAGTATTTAATATCATTGTTTAACTTGTATTATTTATTTCAGAGGTCAAAATAGCCGGCAAAACTTCCGAGTTCGTTAACACAATATTGGACAATGTGAAATCAGGACAAAATAATGGCGGACTAACCGACATTTAAAGGTAACATTTACGAATATTATAAACGAAAGGCTGTTTTATGTACCTCCAAAGTTATATAGAGAAAACTCGCGTCTTTCATACGAAAGCTTAATTGTCATAGACAATTTTATTTTTGTATGAATCGGAAATAGAAAAAAATAGATTTAATAAATACTATGTAGAGATGTCTGAAGGCAACTAATAGAAATGGTGAACACAATTCTCATGGAAAACTTTAGTTTTTATTTTTATTGCTTAGTGAAACTTGTGTAATGTTTTTTAGACATTAAGTGAATAAATAAGCCAAACGATTAACGAGATAATATTAGTTGTAGAATAAAATAAGTGCTAGTTTGTAAGTGAATAAATATCATTTCACGTTAAAAAACATTTTTGAAAGTAGTAGTAGTATCCAGGAATGTACCAAGGGTTGCCAACCCTACTATAATATATAGTGTTGTACTATATTTTGGGTCTGCGTACTATACATACTGTTGGAGAAATGTATAGTTCGAAAAATACTATATTTTTCTGAAAAAATGTTGGCAACCCTTGATACCTATGCCAATGCAGCCAACCATCATCGCTGGGTTTCGGCTTTCATTATACTATAATATATAAAATATATTATCTACGTTACAAATATGTTTATGACAAACCAATTTAATTATCGTTAAAAAAATAATATTTTAAATATTATTAGTATTTTTAAGATAAAAATTATAATACATAGATATTTAAAAGGTTATATGATTGATTTTTTTAAGAGCAATTTCCAAGATATATTGTTTTATATTTCAATATATGTATTGCATGCGCTTGTAGAGCGACAAAACCGCTAAACTGAGTCTTCGGCCGAGCAATGCAGGGGTGCGGTGTATGAATAACAGGGGTAGGTATGAATAACAGGAAGGGGGTGGTAGGCATCCTTTCATTCAAGAAAAAGTCGACTCGACTATTACGCCGACCTCATACACTTGTTTTCCGTATTCGTTTTCCGAATCTGTTTTCCGTGTCCGGAAAACCGAATGCATGAAATCAATATCATCATCACCATCATCATCATCATCATCATCATCATCATCATCATCATCATCACCATCATCATCATCATCATCATCATCATCATCATCATCATCGTCATCATGATCAGCCGATGGACGTCCACTGCTGGACATAGGCCTCTTACATGGACTTCCAAACAAAGGTCTCGAGCCGCCAGCATCCAGCGGCTCCCTGCAATCCGCTTGATGTCTTCGGTCCATCTATTACCATTATATTATACTATTCGGTCTGGGGGGTCGACCAACACTGCGCTTTCCGGGGCGGGGTCGCAATTTCAGCATCTTGGGACCCCAACGTCCATCGGCTCTTCGAGCCTTCTAATAAATAGTTAGCGACCAAGTCTAGGATCCATAGGTCATCACTGGCAACACGCACTATTCGAAGATTTTCGTCTTCAGGCACTGAGGAATTTCGGACGAAAAGATGTCACGAAGTTTCCCAAACGCTGCCCAACCGAGCTGGATTCAGCGATTCATCTCTTTCTCGAAATTAAAAATTATTTCTTGAAAAATATAAAATACATTAAATGACGCACATGTACAATTTTTGCGAACGGAACAAATTCCGCGAGTACGTAATGAATGCGAGCGCTTGCGATAATATACATTCCGTATGAAGTAAAACGTAAAGTCAGTAGTCTCACGGAATAGACGCATAGACACACAATAAAAAACAAATACTAAGCCTTACTAAAGCCAAACTCGATATAGTTTATCAATAAACAAATTAAAAGTTGAAAACGTATGTTATTTATTTCATCCTAATTTATTTAAAATCATGTATTGTTTTTTTTATATAAAATGTTATTCACAAGATAATAACTATAAATGCATTAAGCTTACTAATCAAAATTGTCGTTAATATAGATTAGGTTCAAAATGTTAAATGACTAGCTATTTATTTTGGTTTGGAATTTGGCCAGTGTTTTTTGGATCATCTTTTCATTCAAAATTGATTTATTTTGATTAGGCTTAGTTTACTACTTACACTTTTGAAAAGTCAAGTTCTGTCATAATTTAAATTAATCTAATGGTGGTAATAATAGTCGAAAACTTAAAATTAAAGTTACGAGGGTTCCAACATTAAAAGAGACGTCTGCCCCGCATCCCTGTACCGCGTAAATCGGGACTTAATTATTAAAATCGTCTGTACCTCCTAGAAAGTTACGAGTATGTTACCATATATACCATACCGTTATGACAAAGTTTAAATAAAAGCATTTTAATTTAGCGGTGCTATGGTAAAAAATATCAGATTTTTGTAGAGTGTGTTCTAAAAGGAGTTTGTTGAAAATGATTATTACGTATATAATAATCTTTACGCTAAGAATAGCACGATGATAAAGATTTTTGATGAATATTCATAATGTGTTTGTTAGTCAGCCTCAAGTTCAAACTAGTCATTATAAGCATGTCAATAAATTTATTTTTTTATATATTGTATTGTACGCCATGATATGCTTCTGTGCAATATTAGAACCTAGCAAGAGACATTAAAAAACGTATTTCAGCGTCATTGTACTTTTTTCGTCAAAAAGCTAAAAAAAAAATATAGCTAAAAAAATAATAGGTTTGAAAATAGAAAGGCTAGTTGTTTTGCTTTACTCAACAACCTCACCTCTGGTGTAGTTTCTTTGTTATTTTATAACCAAGAGCCTGACCCTGAGGGTCTTGGGTCGATTCAAATTTTATATTTTCTAAATTGGTTGGACATTTACTTAGAACTACCTTAAAATAATAGTAGAATAAAAATCATATCACTTGCTAGGTTTTGAAATTGCACAGTAAATATTTCATATTTCCAATTAAAATCAATAAGATAAAAGTATCATGCGACGTTTTTAAAATGCATAGTTTGGAAAAAATTGTTAGGTACATTGTAAGTAATTCTAAGTTAAGTATATTAATGTTAATTAGCTTATAGGAATAAATCTGTCTAGAATAAAACACATTAAAATATTAACTATGCTTTCATGGTAATTCTAAATACAATAACAACATAGGGGTCGTGCAATTTTGAAGACACCGCGATTTATTCTAAATTAAATTAAATAAATAATGTAACTTGTTATTATTATAATTGGCTATAGTATGTTCGCGTAACCTATACAAGTACTATAGTGTCCCCATTAATACAGTGAAAAATAATTTATAAAGACTACTGCGTAAAAAAAATTAGGAAATTCTGCATATGATATTTTATATACGCAGGAAGCGCATTATTTTGAGAAAGTGGTCAATTGAATGTATAATTTTAAGAAGATTAATTAATTGGATTGCGAATTTTAATATATTCATTTTCGAAAATATTTCGATTACTGGTAACGTGTGTGATCTATTATCTATCTATTAATAAATAACAATTGAACTTGAAATTATAACGACGCATGCCATGATAGGTACATATTTATATTTTTTTACAATAATTATTGAGTAAAATATATACGGTCGAATTGAGAAACCTCCTCCTTTTTTTTGAAGTCGGTTAAAAATAGTCTATCTCAACGTTTATAATATAAAGATTTATTATTTTTCAATGATATTGTAATCAATTTGAAATGTTTGATTTACAATCAGATTAAAATTAAATTGATAAAAAAATATTTTTGTAAAAAAAAAATTGGTATTTATTTTTTATTATGTGTAATTTAATAGTTGATCGATAAACTGAGTCTACAGAGGCGAAAAATTGTTGGTAGCACTCATCAAATAAAAAAATGGGGTTCCTAGGTTTTTAACTAGTGTTGTGTTCACCCTGGTTAAAACTTTGTGCAAGCCATTGGGGCCCCCGGCAATGAAATGATGACCTTTACAACTAATATTGATAACAAAAACACTGCGTAAAACATTGACATGAGTGATAAAACACTCATGACAATTTTCTGCGATTGATTGATTAGTTCTGTCCGCTTAAAGGTATGCGTCCATATATCCACATCGTCAGCATCGGACGCATCGCATTATATGGATTTTAAATTTTACGGTAGACTAGTGCGACTTTCTGTACAAACACTACGATCCGTATGATGCTCTGCGTCCGGCACTTATAATGCTGATTTGTGGACGCCTACCATTATTCGAGTACGTAGTCGATTATTGTCAATATCACATCGATAAATATTTAAATTATCCCAGAGATTTGAGAGACAGACTAATCAATGTGTGTTGTTTTTCTGATTCTTATGACATCAATATGACATTGAATTTATGACATATATGGTATTTTTATATACTGAAATATTATAGGAGAGCTGATATGAATTGGCGGTGTTATTAGAGTGTGAATCTAACGATCACAATTATCAGACGGTTAATGACTTGGACCGACCGACGGCTTAATATGCTCTCCGATCTTCCCCACTCCGGGCCGAGAATATTTCTTAGTATTATTTTATACTCGTAAATAATTATATTTGGTCCAAATTTCTTTTATTTTTTAAGAATATTTGCCATATCTTTTTAAATATGAGCAATATTCCTATTCCCCTCCAACTAGTCGGGAACGAGACTGTATTAAGAGTGGGTACGACACTAGTCCAACGGGGTGGAGATCGAACCACCACCCTTCGATGATGAGTCCGACCGCCTTACCATTGAGCTATTAAGACCAAGTTGTCGCTTGGTTAGTTTTACCTTTCCACCGTCGACATTATTCCAGACCTTATAACAAATAACTTCATTCCAACTCATCGCTGGAATGCATTGTTATAGTAGATTTATTGACCAATTGAGTGTTTGTTACATTGAAATTATATCAGATTCATTGAAATTATAGCAGATCTGGGGGCGGGCATTCGGATTTTTGATTTTTTGTTTTATTGTTTATAAAACTATAATATCTCCATCTTTGTTAGAATTCTTGTTTTCAACCGGCTATTTTTAATCAAATTGAGTTACCCGTTCCCGAGATCACGAAGTAGATGTAGGTAGAATACATAATATTATACCTACGTGGTGTTTAATAATTAATCGCTTTAAGTGTTTAAAAGTTAATGTACTATTCAGGATTCAATCTGCTGTGATCCAAAATATATTCAAGGTTTAAAACCATTTATTTTCTATAAAGACCTTAAACATATTATATAAGGCCCAGATAAATATACATTTTATGTGCATGTGATAGTTTTACATCAAAAGTTTATAATAAATCGAAGTACATATTGTTTTACATGTCAGTAGTTTATCATTATCATATGATATTAGATGTCGTTATATATATTTTGTATATACGTACAGTCGTGTTTTATTTAGTACCATATTTAGTAGGTATAAGAATAATATTAAAGTAATGTTTTACACATAAGTTGTACTAAATACACCTTACTATAAAAAAATACAGTTATATATTATACATATAGTATAGACGTCAAACAAAAACCAATTCAAAAGCTTGATGAGAAAAAAATGACGTAGCATCTGTAGCATTGTAACACATGACCAGAACACAGAACCAGAACCAGCTAGGCAGACAAGACAAACTGACAGAATAAGATGCCTCGACACGTATTGTAGGGGGTTAAAAGGAGAGCGAAAAAAGACCAGGTCTTTTTGTTAGAGATTGTGGCGTTTTTTGTATTTCTAGTCAGGCTATAACAATTAAAATACACTCAGATAAGACAAGATACGAGTAAGACCGTATTCACGCATCCTATCCTCAGGATTTCATATTTATAACAGTTGGCTAGTGTAGATGTGTTGCTTGCCTGGGACCAGATTGTCTACATACCTTGTACCTATTTATCGTGATAAAGGCATACGTAATAATAATAATTCAAAATTCAGTGTTTCCAATAACTACCAATTCAATTATTTACCAATGTATCGCGCTTCCCAGCAACGCTCTACTCACTTGGACTGCGTAGACCAGCTTACAAGATATTTTGAGTGTTTTTAAGATATTTTACTACAAAAAGAAATATATATTTGTTGTCGTCTTATACATCAATCGATCAATTTTGATATTGAGTCTAAATCGATGGTACCATATTATATCATCATAGAAATACTAATTAAGTCGTCGGGTTTTATTGTTAATGGTTCTAAGAGTTCGTCGATGCATATATGTAGTCTTAAGGTTTAGTTTACTAGAGCTATCCGGCACCTGACCGACCTGTACAGCTTGGTCTTTTCATTTAGTATTCTATGTGAAATATAGAATACTAAATGCAATATAGTATTAACATGCACTGATAAACACACATGCATTATCAGTGCATGTTAATGAATTAGACACACGCTCAATTCATTAACATGCACTTTCACAATGCGAGGCGGCAGCAGCATTTCAGCAGGCTAATTCACTAACTTTGACGTATGTTAGTTGACATAATCGAAATTGAGATTGTATGTAACAAATGTCATTCGGTGCCTACTGATAATCATTCGTGAATATCATACAGTAGGTAGATGACATTTCTCAGTTGATTTGATGATTTTAATATGTTTCTGATAAAGACCAATTTAGTGAGTAGGCCAACTGGTGGGACGCTGGATGGCTCTAGTGAGCTATGATCCTGATGCTTTAGTTTAAGTTTTTTATATCAATAAATCCAACAATAATGTAGATTTTACATTGACGTGGTAGTAATCACTTATGCCATAAACACACTTCGTCACTTTGGGCGTGGCCCATATTTTACATATTTACACTTCAGTGAAGTTGATTATAATTAGCGATTACCTAAAATATTGCTTTTAAATAATTAAAAAAATAATGTAATGGCAGTACAAGTATTATAATTACAAAGTAGTCATAAGAATTTATAAAAAAATGAGGAATTGGATGTTTTCTACATATATAAATATTTAGTTTAGACGTACCTTAATGCGCTATAAGTACCATTGCGAATTGTATATATTCAGACTTTATCACGTTAATACTTTATCCAGAATCTCTGTATATCCAAAAAAATAATAATCTATGAAGTAAGTTACGTGTAAGCCTACACTACACAGCCGCTTTAAAGGTTTGGTCAAACTGCGGATGGGTCGTACTCTATATCTCCGGCTCGAAGGACCATTCTGGCTTGAATTGAAGGCTTGAAGCTTCAATTGTGTAAATTTCGAATGCACTGGTTAATTTTCACTGTAATATGTAGGCCGCGGTGGAGCCTTCGGTCTCGGCTGGGGGTTTCTTCGAGCCCCTTTCGGTGCTGAGGTATCCTATGGGTTGATTTGAGGGTTTTAGGGGACTGCGACTTCTCGCTATCCTGCCCTAGGGCTATGTCATGTCCGGTGATTTGTCCCGCGCTAGTAGCGACTAGGTCCCCATCCTGCACCGGAACTGTGTTTCGTCCAGTGTTTTTTCGCCGCGAAATGCGATGGTGTCGCTATCCTGCAGCGGCGCTTCGTAAATACTAAACAAGCCTGCCAGAAAAATGATACCCTGGATACTCAGCGTGCCACAAGTACTTTCGTACGTAGGAGTGACTACGGGGTCAAAGAAGGACCTCAAAACCAGTTGACATAAAAAGTTGATTGTTTCCGCAACATGGCTAGGTATTTTATTTTTCTGGTCAGTCAGCAGTCTATACCTACATTATAACTGTAGCCGTCCCGTCCGCTGTTTGACCAAACCCTCATCTCTTGTACATTTATGACCATGTCAAAAATGACATGGTCGTAAATGTTTTTATTTCAAGATTTTTCTAGAAAAATCTTGTTAAATTAATTCATAACCATTAATTAAATCGGAAGCTTCAGTACAAAATGTGTCAAACACGAGGAGAGCAAAATTTTAGTTACTCTTATGGATCTAGAAGATACCTAACTAAAACTAAATAATGGCTATTCAATATAGCGTCTTCGTGTGTCAGGTTTTATGTATCTAAAGTCCAAAGTATTTTTTGTATTTCAATATTAACTATTTCAATATCATTGCGCTTTTATAGCACGCATATCATAAAGTAGGTACAAATAGCATATAACATATACCTACCTGAATATATACTTATCTACAGTCAAAGTAGGAAATTACTATTTTTAATTTGTGTATTAGTGTAAAATTTAATAATTTAAGTTAATTTATAGTAACACAAGGTAAAACTAAATGGAGGTTTTTTATAAGTATAGTGACTTCAATAATTTCCTTGCCATGAGTTGGTGTTGCCAACATTCCTGTATACCCAGGAAACATTTTCAATGTATTTAATTAAGGTATATTCTAGGGAGTGTTCTGCTACACCAATAATTGAATTATTGTGCAGCTGTTGTTATCAGAGACGCCTATCATAGCCTACTAGTATATTCGCTATCTTGGTCACTTTCAGAAAATTGGAAGCCAAGGCTTTCTGCCATAGGAAATATTTTGCTATATCTAGAGTATTTTTTGTATCATTCAATGAAGCTGCAATGTAATAAATAGGTACTAATTTCAAACAGACTTGGTTAAAAGAGATCATTCACGCTCCATACATTTTTGGGCTCTTTTTGAAAGTGCCGGCTAACAAAAAAATGGCACAACTCGGTAAAATTAGCCAATTGGAGCCCTAGCTAATGTAATATAGCATATAAATTGTCGGGTTCAAAGATATTTCCATACATTTTGTAATTCTAAAAAGTGCTCGCTAAGAAAAAAAACTGGTACGTATCGTTAGCACTGTCCATTTGGAGCAATAGTTAGTATGGCACAAATGTTGCAGGATTAGTCTGAACAAAGTTATAAAGGTTCTAAGCTATTACTCCAAATGGCTAGTTCTAACAATTCGTAGGCATCAATTTTTTTTAGCCGGCACTTTCAAAAAGGGCCCAAAATTAATGATCTTTTATCCTCTGAAAGACACAAAGTTAGCAAATAATCTAGGATCATACAAAATTCACTGTTGTTTATGATTGGATGACTAACATGCTAATTGGCTTTAATGTTATATGGTTCTATATACCTATTGAAAAAAGGCGTGTATACATAGTTGAATACACTCAAAGAAGTGAAACTTGTATGGATCCAAATGCCCTATTATTATTTTATTTTTCCTTGTGCAAAAGTTTCACTTCCAAAAGGAAAATCTGCAACACTGTGTTGTCTTAAAGAAAGAAATTTTTGAACATAATGAAACAACCCTAAACAGAAATACCAGAACGTTTTGATTATTATTATTTGTTATATATTTATTTTGCTATATAAACCAAACTGAACTGTTCTGCGATCCAACAGGCTGTGCTTATTTGTATAAACTCTTTAAGTTTATGTTGTTTTCTTAAATTAAGTTTGTGTAATTTAAATAATAATTTTGTGTTATATTAAGTGTATTGTAAAATATAAAATATGTTATTTTTTTAATTAATCAAATTGTTTATGATTTTAAATAAATAAAGTTAAACACATACACAAAGTATTTTATTTATTAAATGTACAGGTTTGAATTGAGTATACCATTTACTTGTGTACTACAAATGCTGTTGATAATTTTCAGCTTTTCCAATATTTGTTGTATTTCATCAGTTTGATACTCTTCACTGTGTTCAATATAATAAACAAGTGTAGTAGCTGATAAATCTAAATGTTCCCTTAGACATAATACTGAAACAAGGAAAAAATTGTTGATTACAATATTGCTAATTCAATATTTATGAAGCAATTAATTCTGAATGAGCATCATTATATTTGTTTTAACAAATATACATTTATATTAAATGTTTATATATCAACTAGATAACTAATGGGGATGATGACTAGGTTTGATTATATTGATTTTTATGATACATTCAGGTAAATAAGGTCAACAATAAATAATTTATACATAAAAAGCAAAGATTGTATAGATACTACGATCAATAGGAGCAGAGCAGCAGAAGGGAAATGTTGGAAAAACGGAGAAGTTACTCGATTTACAGCAATACTACTGTAATGGCTGGATTAAAGAGGTCTAAGGGCAGACATAGTCGAAGGGAGTCCGCAAGTAATAAATAAAACAATTACCTCCTGCGGCAACTCCTGATATAATGTTTGGCTGCTCTAGCCTTTTAAATTTCCCATCCCACAGTTTGGGTGCTGGTTTAGAAGTGCTTAACTCTCTGATAATCAGAGGTGAATTTACTGGACTAGCAGTTTGGTATTCCAAAAGTGTCTTTGTCTGTATTGTAACAACATTATCACTTGTAATTATAAGCGGTTTCAAAAGCTCCACAATCTCACTACTATGGAGCAAGTTGTAATTCTTGATGGTACAAACATATTTATTTGATGCCATTTCATATAAGTGCAAGTTGACTTCTAGTACAGAGTTAATTAATTTTAAATGTGCTTGAGGGTGCATTTTCACACATTCTGATATGAACTTGCCTTCTAGGATAAAGAGTGTCTCAATTTTATTGAATGTGTCTAAGGGTTGTTGCCATTGCAACCTGCAAAACAAAAATGACACAATGATAAAATAATAACTATTGCAATATTGTACAGTATACAGACTCGGTAATTACTATTACTATTTAGCTCATAGAGTACTCACGATGCAATATCAGGGATTTCGTCGTCCCAATCTTCCCAAGTAGACCGGCTGACTGGTTCGACGATTTCACCAAATGTGCACATTTTAATTTATAGATATTTTTTACTCTTGGAGGATAGGACCGATGTTTTATATATTAGTAGCTGAAAGATATAAGATTACTGATTTGATTAGGATAATCCACATTTTCATCTATCAAGTAACATGCAGGCTGCAAGTGTGACAGTAATAATTTTACAAACGGAGAAGCAAATCTTTTTTAATTAATAAGTACCAAGTTTAACCAAAAATGTTTTTATTTACTTACTTTTATCACTGTTGGTAGAATTCAAATGTATGTTGTTGTATGTATGTAGTACTTGTTAGTAGGCAAGGGTTTAAATATAAAATTTAAATTATTAAAAATTTATGTATTGATTTAAATTTTAAATAAATGACATTGCAATAATATTATTTATATTTTTAGAGGTCTATAATCTATGTCATAGTGAATTTATATTTATGTCTAAGGTCTATGTGTCGATGTTGACACCAGGCTTTTTAGAGCCCAGAGCCCTAAAGCCAGTTAATAAAAAAATAATTTAGCCATAGATATATTATAGAGCAACACTGCAACTCAGCTGTGGTCACTGGTCAATGGCACTCAGAGGAATTGTATCACCACTTACACATGACTATCATCAATGTATTTTATGCTTGCAGTATATTTTTATATTTTACTATTTATTTGAAACAAGTCAAAGCTGTAATTTAGTGCTCAGGCTACGTTTCATTTATTTTACAGACGTCAATGTTATAGGATTTATTTTTTAATTATTTGTCAAACTTCTCCGGTCTACAAAAAAATCCACGAGTCATGACAGCGATAATCGTCGGACTTGTCCCGTTTCTGTAAAGAATCCATTCCGTGTCCTGTTTTTTTATGTGTTTTTGCCTGATGCTCAAACCTCAGACGATTATGCTATCAATGCGTCTATTACTTTATTTGTCTACCCAAGACCAAAGAGTACAGGCTCTTACAAACGAAATATAATTTATACTGTGCAAATAAAAAAAAAACAATATGGCAGAGGCCACAGAGGCCCGACTTTCTTGTTTCACTGTACCTACTTTATAAAAGAATCGAAAAATATAAAATTTGCTCATGTATTGAGAAATAAATAGACGAAAATTGTGAAATATTAATATTATGATAAGTGTTTCGTTACCTATAAATGAGTATTTGTAATTAAAAATAAGCAAACATGTTAAAGGTAGGTAATAACTAAATTGGATGAATATTTTAGGGAACCAAAATATACTGTGAATATTTCTCCTTACAGGATAAAGGACAAGTAACTTTCGAAGATAAATGGCCATCGATGCGCCCTATAGTTTTAAAGTTATTGAAACAAGAAACAGTAACTCAAATCGAATGGCAAGATCTTTTTGGGGCAGTGCATTCAGTATGCCTGTGGGATGAAAGAGGCCCGTATAAAGTTAGAGAAGCTCTTCAGCAGGACATAATGATGTATATAAAACAGGCCCAGGCTAGAGTTTTAGCGCAACGTGAGGACCAAGCTCTCCTCAAAGCGTACATAGCTGAATGGGGCAAGTTTTTCACTCAATGCAACTATTTGCCTACTCCCTTTCGTCAGTTGGAAAGTTCTATTAATAACATAAGCAAAGTGGCGAGTGCGAATGCAACTAATTCTCAAAAAAAGAACAATAACAATAACATAGAAGAGAGCTTAGTGAGAAAGTTGATGTTAGACTCCTGGAACCAGAGCATTTTTGTGGATATCAAGCAGAGACTTCAAGATTCTGCTATGAAGCTTGTCCAAGCTGAACGTAATGGTGAATCTTTTGACTCCCAATTAGTTATAGGTGTAAGAGAGTCATATGGTAAGTTGTAACTTATTATTCTATCCTAATATATTGGTTATTCATTTGACTACTAGCTTTTGTCTGTGGAGTCACTCACAACAATTGTCTTGAATTTAAACTATTGTGAGTGTTATTCATATTAATTGATTATGAAACACGGCTAAAACTCACGTGATATTAGGTCGGAGTATGCCCAACTAGTTTCCAGCCTATACGGGGCCCTTGGTCATTCTAATTGCTGGTTCTTGCATCGCGGCACGATCCAAACTACTCGGGCATACTCCGACCTAATATCACGTGAGTTTTAGCCGTGTTTCATAATCAATTAATACATATTCGTAGTTGAAAGTTCAATAAATTTTCTGTTGATGCTAAAGATCTCACATTTTTGTTCTCACACAGTTGAAAGGTCTGCAAAATTTTAATATTTTGGCTAAAATCTCAAGGTTTAAAATGCAATAGTCACACTTGTACCTACAATATGTGCTTAATATTTCTTTTTCAAGTTTATAAAAATTAAATATTTATTTTTATTTTGTTTCCAGTTAATTTATGCTCGAATTCCATAGATAAGCTTCAAATATATAGAGATAATTTTGAGGCAGCTTACATGCAATCCACAGAAGAATTTTACAAATTCAAAGCAAATGAACATCTATTATCAAACGGTGTTCAATCATACATGAAATATGCTGATCAGCGTCTCAAAGAGGAAGAAGCACGCGCCCACAGGTACTTGGAGCCGGGGAGTGGGAGTGTGGCTGCACTCACTCAGTGCTGTGAAAAAGTTTTAATAGGAGAGCATCTGCCAACGTTGTTAGCTGAAAGTGCTCCCTTAATAAAAGCTGGAGAAACTGAGAAACTTCAGCTGATGTTCCGTCTTCTTGACAGGGTCCCCGAAGGTGTTACACCAGTTTTGAGGGATTTGGAAGCTCATATTGTATCAGCTGGTTTAGCTGATATGGTAGCTTCTGCTGATATCATAACGTCAGATTCTGAAAAGTATGTTGAACGTCTACTAGATCTGTTTAAAAGATTTAGCACCTTAGTAAAGGACGCT
This sequence comes from Bicyclus anynana, assembly GCF_947172395.1. Lineage (NCBI taxonomy): Eukaryota > Metazoa > Arthropoda > Insecta > Lepidoptera > Nymphalidae > Bicyclus > Bicyclus anynana. Next base: position 7,092,999 of record NC_069095.1, read on the forward strand.
TTCTTGGATGACCCAAGGTTCTTGACGGCCAGGGATAAAGCGTACAAGTGTGTAGTGAACGACACTACTGTGTTTAAGTTGGAACTGCCTTCCTCTGCACTCCTGCGTGGTAGCAAGGGCACAGCACCAGAGAGTAAGTGTCCTGAACTATTGGCAAACTACTGTGATATGTTATTACGAAAAACACCTCTCAGTAAGCGATTGACTAGTGAACAAATAGAGTCTAGATTAAGAGATGTACTGTTAGTCCTAAAATACATTGAAAACAAAGATGTTTTTATGCGATATCACAAAGCTCACCTCACTAGGCGTTTAATATTAGACTCGAGTGCAGATTCTGAAAAAGAGGAAGATATGGTCGAATGGCTTCGTGAAGTTGGCATGCCAGCTGATTATGTCAACAAATTAGCTCGCATGTTTCAGGATATTAAAGTCAGTGAGGATCTGAATACTCAGTTTAGAGGTGAAACTACAAGGCATGATGCTATCAATATTAAAATACTCAATGCGGGTGCATGGGCTCGAGGTTCTGAAAGAGTGACTGTTAGTCTGCCTCTAGAGTTAGAAGATTATATTCCAGAAGTCGAAGACTTTTATAAAAAGAAACACTCGGGCAGAAAATTGCAATGGTACCACCATATGAGCAATGGCACTATTACATTTGCAAATTCAGTGGGTAGATTTGATTTGGACGTTACAACTTTCCAAATGGCCGTGTTATTTGCTTGGAATCAAAGACCAATGGAAAAAGTAACTTATGAGAACTTAAGACTTGCCACTGAATTGCCTGATCCGGAATTAAGAAGAACTTTGTGGTCACTAGTCGCTTTTCCTAAACTTAAACGACAACTGTTATGTTATGAACCTATTGTGCAAAATCCTAAAGATTTTTCAGAAAATACAACTTTTTGGGTCAACCAAGAATTTGCTCTTATTAAAAATGGGAAGCCACAGCGCCGGGGAAAGATAAATTTAATTGGAAGGCTTCAACTTAGTACTGAACGCTCACAATTAGAAGACAACCATTCCATTGTTCAGTTGAGGATTCTAAGAACACAAGAAGCTATTATAAAAATCTTGAAAATGCGAAAACGCATTACAAACACTGCTCTGCAGGTAATTATTGTAAATTTAACCAAAAACCTTACAATAGTACATTATGATATAAGTATGGTAAGTTGAAAATTACAGCCAAGGTGATATTGCAGCTCAAACCTTGGTGAGAGCTATAGTAAGGAAGTTTTATATTACACTAGCGGACCCGGTCAAGCTTCATTTTGACATAAGTGCACTTATTCTCTATCCCTACTCTACCCTTCTGTACCTCTACCCCTACCCCTACCCTACCCTACCCCTACCGCTTGACTCTGTTAATAAATCCGTTTAGACGTTTTTGAGTTTTAGCGAGACTAACAAACAGCAATTCATTTTTATATATATAGAAGATTACGGCAAATATGCAATACTTTACAAGCAAATGTGTTATACATTTTATTGCAACATTCACTTCTCTACACACGACTTTTTTTTTTTACTTTACAAGTTAGCCCTTGACTACAATCTCACCTGATGGTAAGTGAAGTTGTTAGGAGGAGGATGAAAATCCACAACCCTTTCGGTTTCTTCTCAACATCATAACAGAATGCTAAATCGCTTGGAGGTACGTCTTTGTCAGTAGGGTGGTAACTAGGCGCGGCCGAAGCCTCCAGACCTAGACCAATTAAGAAAACCTCAACCAGCCCAGCCAGAGATCGAACTCAGGACCTCCATCTTGTAAATCCACTGCACCACAGAGGCCGTCAAAAAAAACATAGACTAGCTGACTGAAAACATAATTCTGACATATAATGTAAAATATTTGAAATATTTGTTATTTATTTTATATATTGTTTTAATTGCAGAGTGAATTAATTGAAATACTGAAGAATATGTTCCTGCCGTCAAAGAAAATGATAAAGGAACAGCTGGAATGGCTCATTGAGCACAAATACATGCGGCGTGACGATGACGACATCAACACTTTTATATATATGGCCTAACAACCTCACAACAATACATCAAGGTGTATGTGAATATCAAATAAATTATTTACTCAAGATCTGCAAATGTAGTTTTTAATGTAACCTCTATGATTATTTTGTGCACATGTTAAATACAGGCAAGTCAATACATCAGGAGATGACACATTCAAGCAGACACATAGCTTTATTATCAATGATGTTAAATAGTGTTAGATGTGTCATGAAAAATGAGGCGCTTAAAAGAGGAAATTTCCACATCTCAATGTTAGTTGTGGTCAACGAGCGTTATATAAACAAATAATACCTAAATATCGTCTACAATGTGGAGTTGTGTGTTCACGAAGTGTAAAAACTATATATACATAAATATATAATGGAATTAATGACAAAATTGTGCATGTGTGCCTATTATTCGGATTCAGTTTTGTAGCCTATTATTCAGATCACTTTGCGGTGATTTTGTATGGACGTAACCGATCTATAGTATAAAATTATCATTGTTTATTTTTACTGTAAAGTCTTCATCTTGTCGTTATCATCTTTAAGTTTTGCTTTAAGGTATTACAAAATACTTATAAGTATTGTTGCTAAATGTGCATTATAGACAGACAAGTTGAAAGTACTTTTAGCTTGAAAGTCTCGCAAAACTATACAAATATGTATATAACAGCGAAAGGTCACCCTCATGAAATATACAAAAAGATGACGTTTGGCAGGGGGTAGAGATTTTGTTGGCGAAAATAAAAAACCTGATAATAATCATTATTATTGCAATAGGCTTTTATTTAAATATATAAGACAGATACAATATAAAAGGTAAATAAACGAATGCTTTATTTAATTTTTCCCTGGTTCAATCGTTTCACCACCTTGTATCTGACCCCAACCGATTAACCTGTAAACAAATACTAGTATTAGTCTTCAGTTTGTATCAGTGGCGTGCACAAGGTTTTCGATTAGGGTAGGCACTACGTAACGTACGTATACGTAATAATTGTACAAAATGGAAGGATTCCTTCTAAATTAAATACAGGTTAATAGTGTTTCCTCAGGGTATGCAGTGCATTTTTGCATCTATGGAATGCACGCCACCGGTTTGTATCACAATAGGGATGATGATAGTTTTTTTTAAATAGTACAGCAATTTTGTAAAAGTAACAGTATTTATTGAAAAATGTCACGTTCAATGTTAGAACACTAAAATATAAGAATTTTCATTTAATTACGATAAAAGATTTTTAATTGATTATGAAATTTTATAATCTTATTTATTTTGCAAATATCCAGACGAACTTCGTTTTTTACGTATTATTGACCTTATATCCGAATGTCTCATAAAAATCAATATATTCAAACCTAGTCATCATCCTAATTTCATAGAATTTGTAATGAATATATCTACCCCCATAAAAAGAAAGTTTATTCAATTATAACCAATCAGTGGGAACTTCAGGATTCAGCTGGCATAAATAAAAGTTTGATCTGTTCTAAATAATTATCTGTAATCTGGCCATTTTTCAGTTCAGATTTTTGTTTGAGTTGACATTTTTTTTTTAAATCTTAAATTTTTAAAGGGCTTTTATTTTACAAAAAATATGTCAGCCCTATCATACCCTAATCAGATCAGTTGTCATAAATGAACTAAAAATACTACTGCATATTGGAACATATGTACATACATTGATAGAGGATCCTGAAATGATTATAAAATACTAACTGACACCGCGCGGGTTCACCCGCGTGATTCTCGTTCCCGTAGAAGTATGGAGATAAAATACAAATAGCCTATAGCCTTCCTCGATAAATGGGCTATCTAACACTGAAAGAATTTTTCAAATCGGACCAGTACTTCCTGAGATTAGTGCGTTCAAACAAACAAACTCTTCAGCTTTATATATTAGTATCTCAGACCAATTATTGTATAGGACCTGCCTCGTTAGACGTTACTTTTCTGTCAAAGTATATGATCAACGATCTAATGCGATTATAAAAACTGTATCTATAGAATCGATGTTTCATAGTTGTAATCGTGTTCGTCGGCTAAAGAGCGCCGTAAAAGTACCTTTTTGTGTAATTGAATGGTGTAAAAAACGGGTATAAACTTCTAGTTTAGTATAAGATATATACCAAATCTAAGCTCGTTTTCCTCAGAAAATGACAGACAATTTTGTTCGTGACTATGAGTGTGATACAGGTCCTTCTATAATTGGTCTGAGATTAGTATAGATATAGATAATAAGCTTACGCACCGCCAATGGTTTTCCACTCTCCTGCTGAGCGCCACTTTCTCTCCAATCTCGGTGCACACGGGGCTGGTGAGCGCTATCTTCGCCAGATCGGCTTTGGTGGCGATCACTTTACCGCCAGTGCTGAGAGAGCCGATGTTTACTAAAAGCGCCTGGAAACAAATCAAAAATTAATATTTCATTTATTCTTTACTAACGGATGCCCGTGACTTCGTCCGCGTAAAACCCTACGCTAACATACCCCTACTCAACCTTACCTCTAACCTACCCCTACCCTATCTCCTTACTTTTACTCCATCCTATATCCTGGCCGTAAGATATCTCTTCACCAATTTTCAGCCGAATCGGTCCAGCTGTTCTTGAGTTATAAGAGTTATGGCGCGCCTATTCGCACCTACATGCGCTTCCAAAAACGAGCTCATACGCGCGTATAAAACGCTAGTCTGAAACCGCTCTAAGCCGTCAATTGGAGCATTGATGGCTCTAAGCTCCATATTCCCTCACCTATGAGAAGGACCTGACCCTGTGGGCTGATAAAATGACATGATCTGGCACTACAGTACCTCAGCTGAAAATCAGCGCCGTGTTTATGCTTGCATATAGTACACGGCATAAATCAGTACACTCTTTCTTTTTAAGGGTTACAGACAGACATGCTGTCTTTAGGGTAGGCATAGCTGGGCATTAACTCGTTAATCCGTTAATCGTTAATTAACGAAGTTAACATTTTGATTAACGGATTAACTTTTAAGTTAACTTTTGAAAATATTAATGGACACGTTAACTTCCGTTAATATGTAGAAGTCCGTTAATCATTAATCCAATGCCCACTATTTACCGCGCGACGCGAAATACAGGTTCAGACAAGTAAAAAATTATAAAAGATTTTTTTTTCAAAGAAATCATCAAATTACTATATTTATATTAAAATTATAGATAAAATCAACTAAAAACAAATTATGGCACGTTTGACCAGTGCTCACCCTTATTTTTTCAATGGTGATCAATCATATAAAAATGCAATATTACACAGTCATATTAACGGATTAACGATTAACGTTAACTTGTGTTAATTCTTCCGGAATGTAACGCTTTAACGTTTAACGAAGCTAACTTTTTTTGTAGCGGATTAACGATTAACGAAGTTAACTATTTGATTAACGGTGCCCAGCTATGAGGGTAGGATACTGTTTGTAACTTTTAAATAAATTTATTTTCTTATTTTTCTTCCTTTCTTACCTCGTTCCTCGTCAGTTTCTGCACTTTGGCAGCCTTCTTGTCCCCCTCAGTGCGCACGCCCAGCAGACGCTTGAGCAGGTAGTACGACACCTCCAGCTTCACGAAGATGCCCGGCAGCGCTCCCACAGCACCCAACACCTGGACACATATATGTTTGTTGTATTCCGCGACTATTCAAGGTCAAAATTCATTTATTTCAATTAGGCTTAGTTTACAAGCACTTTTGAAATGTCAGGTAATAATATTATTAGATAATAATGATAATAATTAGTCGAAAACTTAAAGTTATCAAGTAAAGCACTAGCGTGTATAGACTACAAGCCCTTGAACATAAATTACCTGTGAAATGACCCAACGTGAATAACGCTTAGAAGGCTGTTACTATATCAGAAAATAACTCTGAACACTATGCCGTCATTTCTGAGCGGTACAGTGGTGAGTACGCGAGTGAATGGAATTTCTCAGGTACAAATGATAAATTACGACTAATTATAATTGTACGGCTTTGTTATAGTGTTAAAGATGAAATAAAAATAAATGTCGAAAATTCTAGTGCCGTACTAAAATGGTGGTGCCGGAAGTCAGACTTTTAACTGTCGACAATTGCATTTTTAAAACGCCGTACATTTTTCCAGCGCAGGAGTCGAAATATAAGGGTCGCAAGCCGTACTCTTCACTCGCGTACTCACCTGTACCACTCAGATATGACGGCATATTGCTCAGAGTTATTTTCTGATATAGCAAACAGCCTTCTAAGCGTTATTCACGTTAGGTCATTTCACATGTAATTTTTGTTCAAGGGCTTGTAATCTAGAACCAGATTCCGATGAATGTAAACTCACCTGTCCGACGAGTCGGTCGGCGCGGCACAGCGTCGGCTCGATCTTGGTGCCGACGCCGATGAGTCCGCCGGGCACCGCGAACTGCAGCTCGTTCTGCTCCGCGAACAGCGACACGATGCGGCTGAAGATCGGCCGGCACGTCAGCTTGCCGTCCGCGTCCTTGCTCACCAGCCCCGGCCGCACCTGCGGACACACGGGTTAGTAGCGTCCGCACTGACGGACAAACTGCTCGTCCACCTCGCAGCCCGGTTTGTTCACGTCGAACGAGCGGATCACAGCGAATGAATGAATGAATGAAATATACTTTATTGTACACCAAAAATAATAATAACAGGCAAGAAATTAACTTAAAAACTAATGTACAATTGGCGGCCTTATCGCTAATGAGCGATCTCTTCCAGACAACCAATCGAAAAAAGAGAAAATAAATACAAGGAATAATGCATAATGACGGGTGTACACATAAAAAGAGAAGTAGAAGATATATTACACTTAGATAATAATATATAAAATCAAAATCAATATATTTATATATATATATATGAACACATACAAATATACATACATACCTACCAACAATTACATATATTCCTACATAAATAAGGATACTTACAAATAAATATATATATATATATATATATATATATATATATATATATATATAACATAAGCATACATACGAAAATTTTATTTAAATAATTTAGATGTAAAAAGTAAGAAACAAGACAACATCAACAATTATTTAAACATGAACAAATAAATAAAATCATTTAAACGAAAATAAATACGGAATGATAAAAAGGTCAAGGAGGAAAGAAGTGCATATTTACCAGTTGTTTGAAAGAAGCTAGAGATTGCGCACGCCGAGCCTCGAGAGGTAAGGAATTCCAGAGGCGAGCAGCTTTTACAGAGAATGATTTAGAATAATAGGAAGTATTATGGGAAGGAATTTTTAGAATGAAATTATCCTCAGATCGAAGTGAGCGACAATGAGAATCACTGAGAAAGTTAAATCGCTCCTTTAGATATGGGGGAGTAGCAGGGTTAAAAAGGACGTTATATAAAATAAAAAGAATGTGAGTATTCCTGCGAAGGCGAATTGAAGGCCACTTGAGTTTATCGCGAAATTCGGAAATATGATCATATTTGCGAAGTCCAAATATGAATCTTATACAAATGTTCTGAATGCGCTCAAGCTTATCAAGCAGTTCCTCACTCAAATTAAGATAACACGTGTCAGCATAATCGAGAATTGGTAGTAGGAGTGATTGTGCAAGCGCAATTTTAGTAGATACTGGAAGGAAATTTCTTAATCTTCGAAGTGACCCTATAGATGCAAACACCTTCCTACTGACCTCACTTACCTGGGGTGCCCAAGTAAAATACTTATCGAAAGTAACACCGAGGTTTTTAACCGTGTCACTAAATGGCACATGCGTTCCATCAAAAACTACACTAGGAATAGAAGCCCAATCAATGCGTGCTACCAAATTATGACTACCTATAACTATAACTTGAGTTTTGGAAGGATTCACTTTCAGACCGTATGAATTGCTCCATTGTACTATCGAATCTAAATCCTTATTTATAACATTTATTGCATTAGGCAAATCAGACAGTTTGGCCTGAACGTATATTTGGAGATCATCCGCATACAGGTGGTAGAGAGAAGAAAGCTGAAGAGTGATAGAACTAATGAAAATTGAAAAAAGGAGAGGAGACAACACGCCACCTTGTGGAACACCGGCAGAAATCGTGCACCAGTTAGATACAGAGTCATTGACTCGCACACACTGCCGGCGACCAAACAAGTAACTACGAAACCAGTCAATCACTTCAGGAGATATGTTGAGAGAACCTAGTTTAGCCAATAGAAGATCAAAATCAACATTATTAAATGCATTACTAAAATCAAGTAAGGCCAACACCGTAACACATTGATTATCCATACCAAGGCGAATATCTTCAGTAATTTTGATTAATGCAGTAGTCGTACTATGACCAGTCCGGAAACCCGATTGAAATGGGTTCGAAAGATTTTGTCTAGTTAGGAAAAGGCTTAATTGACGGTGAACTATTCGCTCAAACACTTTTGAAAGAAACGGAAGGATGGAAATGGGTCTATATTCAGAGAAACTGGAAGGATTTATTTTCTTAGGAATAGGAGTAACTTGAGCATTTTTCCAAGACGAAGGAAAGCTCCCGGAAAGAATAGAGAAATTAAATAAGGATTTGATTATCGGGGCTAAGATGTTAATGATAGGAACGATCATCTTACGACTAATGCAGTCAGTACCAACGGCATTGGAATTGACCTCGCTAATACTTCTCACAACATCACTATCTGTGATATGACAGAAAATGAAAGAAGGATCGTCAAAAGTGGGTAAAGCTATTAAATTATTTATAGTGTTTAGTTTTGTGACGTCATCAATAGCGCAAGAAGAAGAAAAATGATTATTAAGCTGATCTAAATCAAGTTTACAGGAATCATTATTCTGACGTGCTTTCCCAACTCCAAGTGACTTGAGAAATTTCCACACTCTACCGGAATCTTCTTCTTCGAGTATGGACTTATGGATATGGCGTCGTTGCATATCTCTACATAACCTGTTGCATCGATTCCGAATAGTGTGATACTTGTTCTTATTAACATCACAGTTGTTACTTTTATATTTAGCTTTTGCAGAATTCTTTTTATTTTGCAAAGCTTTAAGCTCCTGAGTAAGCCAGGGAGCAGGAAGGTGCTTAAGCCGAACTGGGCGAATCGGAGCATGCACATCGTATAGTTGCGTTAGGAGAGTGTTGAAACTATTAACTCTATCATCAATACAGGCTCCGGTAAGAACACTTGTCCAATTTATCCCTGCTGCATCATCCTTTAAGCTATCGATGTCCATATTACTAAAATTACGTTGCAGAAGAATTCTCGGTTTAGCTTTTGGGGGACGCATTTTATAGGACACATAGATCAAATCATGGTATGAAAAAGCATCTGCGGAACACTGGCCATGTTTGGCAACATGATCAAGGGAAGAGACTAATATGATGTCTAGAAGAGTTGGGCAAGAATTAGGAAATGAGTGTGTAGCTAACAGAGGGAGTATATGTAAATTAGCTGCCCTCACAAGAGTTTTTAAACGCACAGACCGCGAGTCCGATTTCAGTAAACACGTATTAAAATCCCCCATAATTATAGTATGTTTATATAAAGGAATAAATTTATCTAAAAGGTTTTCAAAAGCAGAATAGTAATCTATTGTGAGACTAGGATTATAATACACACCCAGTAACATTTTAGTGTTTGAAAAAAGTACCTCAATAAATAAATGTTCCGCTCCCGGTGCCGTCTGGGGATTTGACAAGTTTATGATGGTGAAAGGGATATGGGAACGTAGATAAATGGCTACACCACCACCGGTCCGATAAATACGATACGGGATACAGACCGGTTTGCCTGTTTGACTCATATGGAAAGCTTTTGGAAAGAGCTGATCACTAATACGGGTTTAGAAAGGGTCGCTCTACATTAATGGCAATCGAAAAAGTAGTGACTACTGCCTTGCAGGCAAAGCAAGGTTCGTGCAGAAATCGAAAACTATGCGCCTTGATGTGCCTGGACGTTAGAAATGCCTTCAACTCTGCACCTTGGAGAGAGATATTGCTAGAAACAAGGACGAGACGTTTCCCCGGGTACATACAAAACTACTGGTTAGTAGCTATTTGGATGAGAGGTACATTAAGGTAAAGGATACCTATCAATGGAAGGCAGGATTTGATAAAGGTCAGTAGCGGGGTGGGTATCTCAGGGATCAATTCTGAGTCCAACCCTGTGGAATATCCTTTACGACGGGGTCTTTCGGAGGGCTTTCAATTAGTCGGCTTTGCAGATGACTTAGTCTTAGTAGTCGTAGCAAAAACGGAAAGAGCACTAATGGTAAAGGCCAACACGGATCCAAAGCACATAAACAGGTGGATGCTCGGAAAACAGCTGTCTTTAGCTCTAGAAAAGACTGAAGCTATAGCGGGAGAAGAAAGCTAGACCCCATAACATTTTTAGTTCAGGATGCCTTTAATCACTCCAAAAGATTACATCAAATATCTGGGATTTCGGCAAGATTTGAACCTGAACTATAAAAAGCACATAGAAGGAGGTAGCAAAAAAGGCGCAGATTTTGACGGAGGCACTATATCGGTTAATGCCAACTGAGCAAGAGAAGGGTGCTGGCATCGGTGGCCCACTCCGTCTTTCTTTACGGGGCGCCAATTTTCAATAGAGCGATGAGGGTAGAGCTATACCGGAAAAAGTTGGAAGCCGTACAGCGACGTTTAGCCATTGGTATCTGTGGAGCATACCGACCAATCTCCACAGATGCAGTTCTCGTAATTGCGGGGCTTGTTCCCATAGATAAAATAGTCAGAGAACTCGCTCAACTTTTTTCAAATAAAGAGAAATGCGGAAAAAATCTCTTACAGAGTGGGAAAAAAGAGCATGGACGAGGGAATTAATAACTGATCTCAAACGCTGGTTTAACAGAAAACACGGAGAGGTGGATCGCTGGCTCACGCAGGCGCTTAGTGGTCACGGGGTGTTCAACCCTTATTTATTCGCAATTGGGAAAACCCAAACAGAGAAGTGCTACTTTTGCGATGAGAAAGACACCCCAAGACATGCCATTTTTGAGTGTCTGGCTTGCGCGGATCTGAGATTGGTGACACAGGGAACGCACAACGCCGTAAGCTCTCAAAATTTGATAACGCGTATGCTGAATAACGAAGAAGATTGGCATACGCACAAATGATAAGAGAAACAATGAGGAGAAGAGAGGTTAGAGAAAAAGATGAGAAGAGGAAGAGGAAGAGAGAAAATGCGTAAGAGGGGGGCATGAAGTAATGCGGTCCCGTGCCACCTTTGGAGTACAGAGGAGGTTATTTTAGTCCGTGCAAGTCCGCAGGGATTTTTTTCTCCTCACGGAAAAAAAATCATGTCGCCACAAGGGCCGAGCCAGCACTATAGTATGCGCATTATCATCTGAGTCGTCCGGTCATAAAAGTCAAAAAAGATAGGAATGTGCAGCGCGCCTACCTGCGCACCCTAATTATCGATAAACGGCTACCTGCGCACGTGCTAATGATGAGTCAATAATGATTTGGACGATTCTGATTGGTCGGTTTCTAATGTAATTGCATTGCGTATTTTTTTTGCTATAAATGTGTTTACTGCAATTAAATAAATACATTCATGTGTTACTCGTTGCGCACTATGGATACTAATATATAATAAATTTGGCAGAAGACGAAGATTCTGATGATGAAGACTCAGATGAAGATTAATTTTATTTAGTTAATAATTATATAATATGAAATATGTATTATATTAAATCAAATATTGTTAATTTTTTTAATTTTGTGAACAAGATACGATAATAAACTTTACTTATCGATAATATGTCTTTCATTGTTACACCCTTCACTAGACGGCTCCATAAGACCCATAAGTGCAAGCGAGATAGATATAGAGAAATGATTTATGGCCCTAAGACTCAGTTGTTAATGCTATTAGTATAGCTCACCTCGATCTCCATGCCGACGGTGAGCACGCCCTGCAGGATGGAGCCGCCGGCCACGCCGCCGCGCAGGTCGTCCACTTCGCAGCCCGGCTTGTTCACGTCGAACGAGCGGATCACGATCATGCGCGGTGGAGATGTAAAGTCTCGCATTGGCACAGGAATTTTCTTTGTTATGTACTCGCACAGAACCTGCCAATATTATTTCGAATGTTAACTACGATCTATCTATCTTGTTACACAAGTTTTTACACAGCTTCAATGAAAGACGATGAGGTTAAAATAATGAATGAATGTTTGTGTGGAGAAGGTATCTCGACATAGGGATACAAATGATACAATATTAAATAATGTGTCCAGAATTCAATGCCAAAGTTATATTATTGTAGTGGCACTTAAGAGAAGATCAAAATATATTCTGAAAACAATCAACAGGATTCCTGTGTAAAGTCATGGACTCCAGATGGCCTAAGATGCGATTAACGATACATCTCTAGAAGATAAATGGACAAATAGTAACCAATAATGACGCAACTGAGAATGTCGTTATCTCTTTCATTGCGTTGGGATAACTCTGCTAACATTTGTCTGTTTCTCTTCACGAGATATGTCGTTGGTCACCTGCAGATATTGTATACCAACCTCAATATTATATTTGAGCTGAGCAGAAATGGGTATAATGGGCGCGCCCTCCGCTACTGTGCCCTTGACGAACATGGTGATCTGCTCGTGCTGCTCTTTAGCCTGGCCCTCCTTTACCAAGTCTATTTTATTCTGCAGGATGAGTATGTGTTTCAATTTCATAATCTCTATGGCAGCCAAATGTTCACTCGTTTGCGGCTGTGGGCACGACTCGTTGCCTGAGGAATGAATGGAAACGCAAATTTTATGCAAAATAAAGTTATGCAGAAATGTTGTGATTTGGTTTAAATAATACGAAATTTGAGGTTTCCTTTGCCCTCTACTACAGAAATTGGTTTTACCCTTTTACATCAGATAGGCCACCCTGCTTGTACTGTCAATAATAATTGAGATTGACCATTTTGGGGATTTCTAGACTACGTCCGCTCATTTGCATAAATCTATCAACGTGTGAGCTTCTACTCATTGGCAGTAGTGTCACCATTGGCCAATACCCTCACCAGCAACTACTTATTGAAATTAGGTTCATCATTGATCAATTCTCTCACTAGCTACAAGCCATTGGCACTTGTTTCACCATTGCTCAATTACATCACAAAATGCTAGTTACGCTGTCGATCAATTCCTTCACCACCTCGGTACTACCCATTGACATTAGTATCAAAATTGGTCAATTACCTCACCAGCCTCTACCTACTCGTATTGTGACTATTTTCACCGCAGATCATTTCTCTTACCACCTACTCCCACCCGCCCATTGGCGTTAGTTTCTTTCACCATTGGTCAATTACTTCACCAGTTACGATTAATTGACATTAGTTTCACTGTTGATCAGTTCCCTTGCCACCACCACTCATTGGCATTAGTTAATCGTTGTTCACTTCCCTCAGGTACCAATACTAGGCATTGACACTTTTTCACCAATAGTTACTTCTCTTACCCGCTATAAGAAGTAAAGCAGCGTCCATGACGGCGGCGCCGTTAAGCATGGTGGCCATGAGGATGTCGTGCCCGGGACAGTCCACGAAGCTGACGTGTCGCACCAGCTGGAAGCGGCCGGTGCAGGCGGGCCGCAGACACGGGAAATTGTCGTCCTTGGATGAACCTCCAGAAATGAAGCTAGTCGGTCGGGCACATTTCGGGTTGTCGCATTTGTAGATTTTGGCATTTGCGTAACCTTAAAATAATTAGTGAAATATTTTTAATAAACCTTAGTTACCCTAGTAGTACTCAGGTAATTTTGAATTTCAGCCACGCCTTCTGGTACTTTAATATTTTTTTCTTTCTTTCAAAAAATTTTAATTTCCTAGTTAGGAAGATTGTGGTATTAACTCCACCTCGTGTATATGAGAGCACGTCAAGCCGTCGGTCCCGGTGTCTTTATTATCACACTAGTATTACAAAGGCAAAAGTTTGTGTGTGTGTAAACTGTGTATGTTTGCGCTGCGGCTTCTGAAGCAATTTGGCTGAAAAGGGAATGCCCATCCGCGGCCCAAGTCTACGCTAACCACCCGGCAATTTACTTATATTTAAAAAATTACTTACTTTAAAGTAATGATTTAATTATAATTAAATCATTAATTTATTAAAAATGTTTGCTACAACGTTACAAGACATTTTTAATTTTAATTTGCTTAGATTTGGGGACAAGCTAAGATCGTTGACCATACAGCCTGAGTTTTACGATATTTTATGAAGACATATGATCGGTTTGTTTCTTCGTTTCCTTGTTTGTTAAGCTTGATGGTAACAGACAAGAATAATACAGCTTCAAATGTTACTTCGCCGCTTTGCTACACCGGCGAACAATTTGCCCTAGAAGGGTGATAAAAATATGTATTTTTCTTCAAGAAACATACTTTTATTAACTCAGTTATTTAACCAGATCCTTATTTGTACATCCTATTATCATTACCATATACTTTTATACGGGGGTATACCTGGGTTCCCAAGGCCGACGTTGTATGGGCCGGTGGGTATTTTGGAATGGAAATAGATTTTACTCTAGATTGACGCATAGGGTACTTTTTATCCCGGAAAAATCACGTTTCCCGAGTGATTTGTGGTAAAAAGTGAACGGAGTCGTGGGCGTCCGCTAGTAAGATAATAAAAATCGTAACACAGTCAAAGATCAAAGATTATATTACTCCACCAAACCGCATTGTAGCGTCGTGTGACTAAGCTCCGGATTGCCAGTGAGGAGTCCCACCATGCAGTGCGCCAGTGAAAATAGACTTGAATACTGAATTTCAGCCACGTTAACAGGCATCTTTTAGAAGGCTTGTCATCTACATACCTAAATGATAATAGAGCCTACCTATCTTGAAACTGTAATTTGCAAAAATGGAAGCTGTTTTTCCTCATAATCTCATAGACCATATACCACACTTGAAATACAGACTGCTAGCGAGTTTACGGGATATTCGAGATCTGGCTGTTCGAAAAAAGGTGGTTAATGGATGGAAGTGACGTCGAAATACTGACACTAAATAACTTATGTTATACAAAAAATGTATTTGTACCAATTATTACGAACTGACGAACCTAATGTGTGCTGCCGAAAATTGGATAGGATATTATATTATTATTAGCGCCATGCAAAATCCGCTAGCGAACAAAACCAATTTCAGTTTTGTAGAACTAAAATTTTGGCGGTTTTAATGTTAATCATGGATTAATATTGACAAAAACATCAAATTATAGGTTATTCACTATATTTATTATTCATATAATTATAAATTACATTAAAAAAGGTCTCCTCCTACTCCTACTATTTTTTTTAAATTACTATTTACTGTTTCATTTGAATCTTAGACCATTAATAACTGGACGTGGTTCGCTAACCGTTACCCCTCTGGCAAAGATCAAAAATCTATGATCTAATGCGTTTATAAAAACTGTTGCTACAGAATCGATGTTTCATTGTTGTAATCGTTTTCGTCGTGTAAGGAGCTCCCTAAAAATGCCGGTTTGTGTAGTTAAATGGCATAAAAAACGGCCAAAAACTTGTAGTTTAGTAGAAGATGGAGTAACGTTTCATTTGAAAGTATTTAAACCTTAATTTTATAAAATTTTTAATAAAAACAATTTATAAAAAGAATCGATTCTTTTGACGAAACAGCCAAACATCGATCAGTAATCGAATATTCTATGTATTTAATCTGTGGATAGTCTAAGCAATGTCACAGTAAATATGCAAGCAGTAGTTTGACTTCATACTAGAGGTCGAAACGCGAGCTATACCTCAATTTCAATTTCAACTTACTAGTTAAATAGATTTTATTAATTAGAAATAAGACTAACCCACTAACATACTAAACTTCAAACAGATACACTAACAATATACTAACATAGAAAAAAAAATTAAAACTGTTACTCTTATTAATTGAAAAACTTGTTTAATGTAATAATGTAAGGAATAATAAAGGCTTTGAAATTGAGAAAAACATAAGCGATTAATGGGCTAACATAATCTACGGAACCCTACACTGCGCGTGGTCCGACACGCACTTGACCGGTTTTTTAATATTTGGTCACGTAGTGTGGAGGTAATACCTAGATGGCATCACCAAAATAAACATATGAATACGACCTATCCTTCAAGGTCATTGAATAGTATCAGCCTTATTTAAATCTACCAATCAAAAAACAACACGCATTTTATTGATCACTTCCTATTTTACTACAATTTACAAAATATTTTATTTGTTTACATAAAAAAAGTATATTTACAATCACAAAACTAAATGGAAATACAAAGTTGGCAAATGTAATTAAAATGCTGGAGGCAGGCAGCCCTATCACATGTTTACGTACCGCGCGCTGTAAGTATTTATTTCAATATTATTTATTTTGTTATTTTTAGTGTTAGCATACCTATTAAATGTGTGTAGTAGTGAATTAAAAAAAAAAAAAAGCAATTAGCTAAAACGTTATTTTCTTATGATAAGTACCTACCTAAGTACTACAATCCCAATTTTGAAAATACTCCTTAACTCATTACAAAATTTCACTTCCCCTTTATCCACACGTAATATGAATATCCAGAAAAACGTGAAAGGTATCATAACCAATAAGGAATTGTCTTAACTGTCCTCCGTCTTCACCACCAGACCCCTTATGCAGTCACAACCCATATGTGTGGAAAGTTCTCATCAACATAAAATTAATCAAGTCCAAACACAAGGTAGCTACTGTGAACCGTCGAGGAGTTCTCTTCACTGTCCTTCATCTTCACCAGCAGACCCTTAATACAGTCACAACCCATCTAGGTGGAAAGTTCTCATCAATACAAAATTAACAAGTTCAAACACAAGGTAGCTACTGTGAACCGTCCAGGAGTTCTCTTTACTGTCCTTCATCTTCATCACCAGATCCTTAATACAGTCACAACCCATCTAGGTGGAAAGTTCTCATCAATACAAAATTAACAAGTCCAAACAAAAGGTAACTGCTGTAAATCGTTGACGAGTTCCATCGTATGTGTTTCAGCTCCATCATCAGATCAACTCCAAACCTTCATAAAATTGTAGTGGTTTAAAAATTTTAATAAAAAAAATTCAACCGACTTCCAACTCAAAAAATAACTTTAACTAAAAAGCAAAAAATAACATCCTACCTATGTGCTACCTTCTGATCAGTTTGAGGGCGGTGCCAAGCTAGTGTCGTGATTTAATTAAAGCTGTTTCTGGAAAAACCAAAGAAATTTTGTAGTTTAAACGTATTTAATTAAATCATCACTGGCTTGGCACCGCCTTCAAACTGATCAGAAGGTAGCACATAGGTAGGATGTTATTTTTTGCTTTTTAGTTAAAGTTATTTTTTGAGTTGGAAGTCGGTTGAATTTTTTTTATTAAAATTTTCATTTTTTTATTTTTAGTGTTAGCATACCCACTGCGTGTGTACAGTCACAACCTATCTAAGTGAAAAGTTCTCATCAATACAAATTTATCAAGTCCAAACACAAGGTAGCTACTGTGAACCGTCGAGGAGTTCTCTTCAATGTCCCTCGTCTTCATCACCAGACCCTTAATACAGTCACAATCCTTCTAGGTGGAAAGTTCTCATCAATACAAATTTATCAAGTCCAAACACAAGGTAGCTACTGTGAACCGTCGAGGAGTTCTCTTCAATTTCCCTCGTCTTCATCACCAGACCCTTAATACAGTCACAATCCTTCTAGGTGGAAAGTTCTCATCAATACAAATTTATCAAGTCCAAACACAAGGTAGCTACTGTGAACCGTCGAGGAGTTCTCTTCACTGTCCCTCGTCTTCATCATCAGATCCTTAATACAGTCACAATCCATCTAGGTGGTAAGTTCTCATCAATACAAATTTATCAAGTCCAAACACAAGGTAGCTACTGTGAACCGTCGAGGAGTTCTCTTCACTGTCCCTCGTCTTCATCACCAGACCCTTAATACAGTCACAATCCTTCTAGGTGGAAATTTCTCATCAATACAAATTTATCAAGTCCAAACACAAGGTAGCTACTGTGAACCGTCGAGGAGTTCTCTTCACTGTCCCTCGTCTTCATCATCAGACCCTTAATACAGTCACAATCCATCTAGGTGGTAAGTTCTCATCAATACAAATTTATCAAGTCCAAACACAAGGTAGCTACTGTGAACCGTCGAGGAGTTCTCTTCACTGTCCCTCCTCTTCATCACCAGACCCTTAATACAGTCACAACCCATATAGGTGGAAAGTACTCATCAATACAAATTAATCAAGCCCAAACAAAAGGTGACTGCTGTAAATCCTTGACGAGTTCCATCGTCTGTGTTTCGGCTCCATCATCAGACCAACTCCAAACCTTCATAAAGTTGTAGTGGTTTAAAATACCTTATGGAAACACTAACAAACGTACTAGCCGTCTCTACAACTTTCGAAAGTTCCCCTCAATTTCTCCAGGATGCCATCATCAGATCCTGACATGAAAAAAATGGGACCACCCTGGAAGTAAACCCTACAAAACAAAAAAAGAATTTTCAAAATCGGTCTATAAATGACGGAATTATCGCTGGACATACAATAAAAAAAAAAAAGAAAAAAAAAAAAAACATACATACAGCCGAACGTAGAACCTCCTCCTTTTTGGAAGTCGGTTAAAAATACTTTATGGAAATACTAACAAACACACTAGCCGCCTCTACAATTTTCGAAAGTTTCCCTCGATTTCTCCAGGATGCCATCATCAGATTCTGACATAAAAAAAATGGGACCACCCTGGAATCAAACCCTTCAAAACAAAAAAGAATTTTTAAAATCGGTCTATAAATGACGGAATTATCGCTGGACATACAAAAAAAAAAAAAAAAAAAACATACATACAGCCGAACGTAGAACCTCCTCCTTTTTGGAAGTCGGTTAAAAATACGGCCGAGTATACAGCTTGTATATATTTTTACTGTGCACAATGTGTTTGTTAGTCTATACTAATCTATACTAATATTATAAAGAGGTAATACTAATATTATAGAGCAAGAGCCCACGACAGCCAGACCTTCGTTATTTTATAAAAGTTGAAAGTTTCTCTGTAGATGTCTCCTATACAGGTAAGAACGACCAGCGACTATAAAGTTTGGGTTGTGGTTACTTGGGCAGGTAACAGGTAGTAATCATCATCATCATCATCATCATCATATCAGCCGATGGACGTCCACTGCAGGACATAGGCCTTTTGTAGGGACTTCCAAACATCACGATACTGAGCCACCTGCATCCAGCGAATCCCTGCGACTCGCTTGATGTCGTCAGTCCACCTGGTGGGGGGTCGGCCAACACTGCGCTTACTAGTGCGGGGTCGCCATTCCAGCACTTTGGGACCCCAACGTCCATCGGCTCTTCGCACTATGTGCCCCGCCCATTGCCACTTCAGCTTCGCAACTCGTTGAGCTATGTCAGTGACTTTGGTTCTTCTGCGGATCTCCTCATTTCTGATTCGATCACGCAGAGATACTCCTAACATAGCTCGTTCCATCGCCCGCTGTGTGACTCTGAGCCTTCTTATGAGGCCCATAGTTAGCGACCAAGTCTCGGAACCATAGGTCATCACTGGCAACACGCACTGTTCGAAGACTTTTGTCTTCAGGCACTGAGGAATTTCGGACGAAAAGATGTCGCGAAGTTTCCCGAATGCAGCCCAGCCGAGTTGGATTCGACGGTTCACCTCTTTCTCGAAATTGGACCTACCTAACTGGATCATATGTCCTAGGTATATGTATTCGTCTACAATTTCGAGTGCAGCGTTCTCAACTATAACTGGGTGGAGCGATACATGAGCATTGCACATTATTTTTGTTTTGCCCATGTTCATTTTCAGGCCCACCTGTTGAGAAACGCTGCTGAGGTCATTGAGCATGGTACTAAGGTCATCCAGAGTCTGTGCCATGATGACTACATCATCCGCGAACCGCAGTTGAGTGATGTACTCGCCATTGATGTTGATGCCAAGTCCGCCCCAGTCCAGAAGCTTAAAGACGTCTTCCAATGCGGCGGTAAATAGCTTCGGAGAGATCACATCTCCCTGACGCACTCCTCGCTGCAACTGGATTGGCCTCGTAGTCTGATCCTGAATACGGACTGACATAGTGGCGTTTTCGTACAAGCACTTCAACGCTTGGATATACCTGTAATCAATTCGGCATCTCTGCAATGACCTTAGCACAGCCCAGGTTTCCACCGAATCGAAGGCTTTCTCATAGTCCACAAACGCTAAGCAAAGTGGCTGGTTATACTCGTGAGTCTTCTGTATAACCTGCCGCAGCGTATGGATGTGGTCTATGGTACTAAAGCCTTTTCGGAAACCGGCTTGTTCGGGAGGCTGGAAGTCGTCAAACCTATTAGCGAGACGATTCGTAATGACTCTCGAGAACAATTTGTAAACATGGCTTAGCAGCGAGATGGGTCTGTAATTCTTCAGCAAGGTGCTGTCACCTTTTTTGAAGAACAGAACCACCACGCTCCTATGCCACGCCTCAGGCGTCGTGCCCTCGTGAATGACGGAATTGAACAATCGCTGAAGGACTTTAAGTATCGGTTTCCCACCCGCTTTCAGGAGTTCTGCTGTGATTCCGTCCTCACCTGGCGCCTTATTGTTCTTCAGGTGTTTGAGAGCCACACTAATCTCGTATAGGCTGACGTCCGGGATATCTTCGGTATAGTGTCGGGTCAACTTGGCTCTGGGGTCTTTAGCCAAGTTGTCAACAGGCTGCTGGGTAGTCGTGTATAGCTGTCCATAGAACTTCTCGACCTCACTTAATAACTCGGGCTTGGAAGAAATCAGATTACCGTGCTCGGTCTTCAAACGCGTCAGCTGCCTCTGTCCAATAGACAGATCTCTGGCGAAAACTTTCGAGCCGCGATTGTTTTCAATCGCATTTTTAATACGCTCGGTATTGAAGTTTCGCAAGTCGCTGGTTTGCGACTTAGAGATCTGTCTACTGATTTGTCGGTATTTTGACGCATCTGCTGAAGACTGCAATCTCATTTCTTGCCTCTCTTCCATGAGTTTAAGTGTATGGTCTGAGAACTTTTTGGTTCTTTTCTTACGGTGGGTCTTATAGAACTTAGACCCAACGGAATGGACAGTTTCCACGAACCTGTTGTTCAGATCGTCCACAGTTTCGCAATTTGCTAGGCAATCAAAGCGGTTCTGCAGTTCTAGTTGAAAGGACTCGGGGTTTTGGATATGGGCACGAGTAGGTCGGAGCGTAGACTTCACCAGTTGATACCGTTCCAGCTGAACGTTGATATTCAACGTGCCTCTAACCATTCGGTGATCGCTACCGGTTTTCACCCTATGGATCACAGAAACATCGTTGAATATTTGCCGTTTGGTAGACAAGATGAAGTCAATCTCATTTTTCGTGGAACCATCGGGGCTCATCCAGGTCCATTTCCTGTGTGGTGGCTTCTTGAAGAAGGAGTTCATCATAAAGAGGCCCTCCTTCTCCATGAAGTCAGCCAACATTTGGCCCCTATCGTTCCGTTGCCCATACCCAAATCGTCCCACTTTCAACTCTGAACCGCTACGTTCGCCCAGCTTTGCGTTAAAATCCCCCATCACAACATTGTAATGAGAGTTTGAGGCATGTATGGCTTTAGAAATATCCTCATACAATACCTCTACCTCCTCGTCGGGATGTGTCGAGGTCGGTGCGTAAACCTGTATAACCTTCAACGAATACCGTTTGGTAATTCGGAGGACCAGGAACGCTACCCTGCTCGACACACTCTCGACTTTTACAACATTGTTCACGAGGGACTTGTGAACGATAAATCCGACACCACCCTGGGACTGTTGGTCGCCCTCCCGGTAGTAGAGCATGTTGCCGGATTCAAGGATTATCGAGCCCTCCCCCTCTCTTCGGACTTCAGACAATCCTATGACATCCCAGTGCAACTTGCTCATAACTTCTTCCAGCTCGATGACCTTTTCGTCGGACCTCAAAGTGCGTGCGTTGTATGTTGCCAGGTCTAGTCGTCGGGGTTGGCAGCGGAATCTCTTCCGGAGATTCTTAACACCCCTTGCCCCGCCGTTACCGTAACCGCTGCCAGAGCCAGGAATAGCGGGGCTGCCGGGGACTAGGGGCTGTGTTTTTGTTTGTTGGTCCATCTACAAAGTTTTGCCCGATACTGACCACGCTGGGCATGCGGGTTGGTCAGCGCAGTGCTAGATTATTCGCGCCGATGTCGCTGCTGCCCGACACCGGCCTGTGGCATTTCATAATCTAGCCTTTGGGAATGGATATACCGCCATTCGTCGGTCGCCAGAGCCTCGTCGGTCCATCTGCAGGGTGCACCACGAGCAGGTGAGGTTGACAATTGGGGAGACAGACTGGTACTAGCCTCCCCCTTACACCCTATTACAGGTAGTAAAGGTGTATAAAATAGTACTTGAAATTCGTTAAGTATAAAGCTCAATTTTTTAATATTTCCTTCGGGATAACTTTAAAAATCTCGTCATCCATTGCCGGACACTTATGCCAGTTGCTACCCCCTGCCAGACACCCCTAAACTTTAATAAATTATAATTATACTTTCGTTATAGTATAAAAGCTAAATTTTATATATGTTACTTGGGGACTTATAAAAAGATGTTACCTCAATAGCCGGACAGTTTTCGTGGTTTTTACATCTTGCCAGACACATCGAAAGTCCACTATAACAACTTCAAGTAGGTGCGAGTGAGATAGAGCGCTTAGTCGAGTGCGTTCTTTTACTGCGCACCATCCATAGATGAGTTGAAAAATTTAAATTTCAAAGAAGCTTTAGTTGATTTTTTTATTTCACATTGGGCTACTGATGAAGTGGTGCCATTTATTGGCAACAAAACAATATACATCAATTTCAGAAAGTGTCATTCTTTTACTGTTGATAATTGCAACAAAGTTGTCTCAAGGATTGATGAAGAGTTGTCATGCCCAGCACACGAGGAAGCAGATACATAGATAGTATATCATGCATGTAACATCAACTATCCAGCAGAAATAGTAATAAGAAGTGCTGATACCGATATTGCGGCTATAATGCTTGGTAACATGCATCACCTTAAAAGTGATTCGGTTGTTTGGATGCTTACAGGCACTGGAAATAATTTAAGGTATGTGGACCTAACCAAAATACATGCAGAGTTGGGACTGTTAACTTGTCAGAGCTTACCTGGATTTCATGCCATCACAGGTTGTGATTTTAATCCTGCGCTCTTCAGAAAACGAAAATTAAAACCGTATAAGATATTAAAAAAAGATCCAGAGTACCAGGAAGCTTTCAAGAACTTCGGCAACAACGAATTAATTAAAAATTTAAATCATCAACAAAATATCTTTTATATTATTCAGAGATTTATATGCAATGTCTATAATGTCCCTAATGTAATTGATGTTGATGCCGCTAGACTTCAAATATTCATCGACTCGTACACAGTCTCCGATGTAAACGAAGCTTTTGACCGAAAGAAGTTGCGAAATTTTGACGCTAGCAACCTACCACCTTGCGAACTACTGCAGCAATTTCTGCGAGCAAATTATATATGTACAATTTGGAATAATGCTCATTTAAAAAATCCAACCACATATCAACCAGAAAATAATGGCTGGGTATTAAAAGATGACAAATACCAGTTCAAATGGTTTGAAGGGGATCAACTGCCGAGTTATGTTAGTGATTCACTCAAAACTCGATCAGGTATAAAATTATTATGACAAATTATGATACATAATTTTTGAATTATTTATAATTGTATAAACTTGCTTAATTTTTGAACTTGCTTATTTTTTTTTTCAGACACTGAAGAAGAAGGTGATGTTGAGGACGATTCTGCCATCGACTGGAGAAGTAGTGATGAAGAAAATGAAAACATCGACGACAATGTTTAAATTAATAAATAAGTTTAATTATCTTTTTTTACTTGTAATTATACTTTTTTTTTATATTTTTATGATATTAAACAAACATTTTTTACTTTATATAACATGGCTATGAACGTAATAAAATTATTTTTTATTAGATATCTTAAAAAATAGTAATCGACTAAGCATTCGCGCTCGCACCTATAGTGGACTTTCGATGTGTCTGGCAAGATGTAAAAATCACGAAAACTGTCCGGCTATTGAGGTAACATCTTTTTATAAGTCCCCAAGTAACATATATAAAATTTAGCTTTTATACTATAACGAAAGTATAATTATAATTTATTGAAGTTTAGGGGTGTCTGGCAGGGGGTAGCAACTGTCATAAGTGTCCGGCAATGGATGACGAGATTTTTAAAGTTATCCCGAAGGAAATATTAAAAAATTGAGCTTTATACTTTAACGAATTTCAAGTACTATTTTATACACCTTTACTACCTGTTACCTGCCCAAGTAACCACAACCCAAACTTTATAGTCGCTGGTCGTTCTTACCTGTATAGGAGACATCTACAGAGAAACTTTCAACTTTTATAAAATAACGAAGGTCTGGCTGTCGTGGGCTCTTGGGCTATTATAAAGAGGTAAAGTTTGTAAGTTTGTAAGTTTGTCACATTTTTTAAATGGGGTAATCTTCGGAACTACTGGTCCGATTTTAAAAATTCTTTCACCAGTAGAATGCTACATTATCGGGGAGTGCTATAGGCTATATTTCATATTGGTATCAAATATATTAGCCGAGTTATCACAGTTTTTGTCATACAGGTCGGACTGAAAATCCTCTTAAACAGACTTATTCGCATGCGCTGCCTTAACTATTGTGTAAAATTGAAATTAATGTATGGAAACTTTATGTATCTTTAAAAGTTCTACAAAAAAGTCCGCGACGCCATATATCTATCTTTTATATATTAGCAGATATAGTACCTTTTGTGTTTTAAAAATTATTAATTTTATATACTTAGGTTTACGTCATTATTTATACAACTAAACTTTAATCCTTATTAAAATAAATTATTTAATAATTACAAGGATATTATGGAGATAAGATTTGCCCTTTACCGTATGTTAATTACTTAAATAGTTTCGGAGATAATACAAAATTTCTAAAAGACGCAGAAATTCCGCTGTATGACGCCCGGCGCTTTCATTTACGTAGTTCCCGTTCCCGTGTGAATATGGGGATCAAACATAGCCTATGACGCTCGCAAATAACGTAGCTTTCTATTGGTAAAACAATTTTCCAAATCGGTCCAGTAGATTCAGAGATTACCTCCTACAACCACACGAACTTTACCTCTTTATATTATTAGCATAGAAGTCTCTATTTCTCTTGGTCATACCACCACTCTCGGAGGACTGGACCGATTTTGCTAAGTGTAGGAGTAAGATAGAGAAGTTACAGGGTAGGGTAGGATACGGGTAGGGAAGCGTAGGGGTAGTGTAGGGGTAGGGTAGGTTTAGGGCCGGGTTTAGGGTAGTGGTAGGATAGGGAAGTGGTAGGGTAGGGGTAGGATAGGCGTGAGATAGGGGTACGGGTGGGATAGGGGTAGGATAGGCGTGAGATAGGGGTACGGGTGGGATAGGGGTAGGAAAGGGATAGGGTACGGGGAGGGTAGAGGTAGGATGGGAGTAGGTTTGGGGTAGGGTAGGGGTAGGGTGGGGGTCGGGGTAGGGTAGGGTAGGGGTAGGGTAGATGTAGGGGTTGGGTAGGGTAGGGTTGGGGTAGTGGTAGGGTAGGGTAGGGGTAGTAGTAAAGTTGACATCGAAATTTACGCGGACGAAGTCGCGGGCGTCCGCTAGTGTGTGTATAAATTACGCGTGTGTGTATTGCGACTCAAATTTATAGTTGTGTGTAGTGTATGGACACAGAACATACTTAATGGTGTTAAATGGTTTCGATGTGTGAGTTTACCTCGTCCCCCTCAAAAAATGACAGACTTTTTTGTTGGTGAATTTGGGTGCGAACCGCGTCCAGTTATTAATGGTCTAAGATTTGAATGCAGTTATAGATAATAATAATTTTTGGCTACTTATGACAGAGAATTGCCAACTCTAATGAAGCTAATGACTAATGACAAGATTTTAATTATTAATAAGATTTGAGTTTGAAAGAGAACAGAAGAAAAGAAAGAGAGCTTGCAGTTTAAAATACCCTATTGGAGGAAATAGTAGTCTGAGACGGCTACGATGCCGACGTCTTTACTTGGGATAGGCGGAGAGAGTGACTTGAGTGGAAAAGGGGAGTGTTTGTTAACAGTCAAAGGCGCCTTTAACCCTACACACAACATTCACAAGTGCGTGACTCCACTCTAGGGTCGTATTTTGTTTTTGTTTGATTTGTTATTTAAGTTGTCCTGACAAATATTGTTAATTGGTTTTCTTATTTTTTTTTAATCCACTTTTTGAAGCCTTGTGCTAAAACTATCATATCTGACTAATCTGTACAACAGATTAGCCAAAGTAGCCAAAAATTATTATTATTGTTACTTTAATTAAAATAAAGTCGACTTTTGCTTGAATGAAATGGCCAGCGAGAGCCAGATATACCTCATTTTATGAAGACTGAAAATATGTGAACCTATGCTATTAACATAGGTAAGTTTGGTAGCCAATTATGGAGTTTGGACATTCCTGGATTAGCCTTTAAGCTATTTAAGCAATTGCTTAGCACTACAGAAAAAACGGCCGAGAAAAAATACCAGCACATGAAAGTCAAAGCAATTAAAAATATCCAACCGTTTTAAATTGATGATGATTGATACATATTCTTCCTGTGGTAGATACATATGTACCACATACATTTTTAGATTAATTCTTTGTAGTTTACTTAGTTTCAATTCAGTTACATTTTACAATTTTCTATGATAACAAATTAATGTGTCAAAAATAAAGCTTTCCTGAATTAACTTTCTTTTTCAATTTTATTAGAAAGATTGATGAATTAAAATTTTATTTATTTAAAATATTTTTTATGTAAACGTTTATCGCTAAGTAAGTGTATCATGCATGCAAAGTTTTCATTCAATATAAAAATATTAATGTCATACTTTTTAAAAGGTTTCGAGACATTTCTTTAAGAAAATTAGGACATATTGTTTTGATTATTACTATTATAACTAATTCATCTGTTTGTCTCTTACTAGTGGAGTTATCTCTAGGTCTATATCAGCATTGACATTTGTTTGATCCACCCCAAAAAAAATGCTTTTTCTAGTTATTATTTTAACAAGTAATCTAATTATATAAAAAAATATTGTAATAAAGACTATTACTTATATAGACATATAGTAAAACTATTATATCTTAACACTAAATTGTAAGATAACTAAACATATTTAACAAACTTATTGTTAATAATAAACAAACGCAATACTTATACTCTTCTCCAATTTCAACATTATCAATAAAATAAAACTAAAATACTTAAACCCTAATAGATAACAGTAAACGGTTCACCAACATAACAGCCAAATTAGAAAATCACCATTTGTCAGAACAGGACAAAATCTCAAACAGTTTTTTCATCACGGCTAATGTAGTCTGGTGAAATTGCAAATACTTTCTAAAGCCGGGTACTCATTAGCGAACTGTAACTGAAACCGGACAGTTACAGTAAAGCCGGGTACTCATTAGCGAACTGTAACTGAAACCGGACAGTTACAGTAAAGCCGGGAACTCATTAGCGAACTGTAACCGTAACTGTTGCATGATTTGTAACCAAAATTTATAGTATGTACGTGGTTCGAATACTTGCGAACTACGCGAGAGGACCGTGTTGCAATTCGCAGCGAGCCGATGATAAACAGGTACTAGGTTCGCTAATGAGTACCCGGCTTAACGTGGTTGTACGCGTGTTGTAGTCTTAGTGTCCATCGAATTGAATATGTCCATCAAATGCCCTCACCCACCGTACCCATTCAGTCGGTAAGTCTGGGTACTCATTAGCGAACTTTAACCGTAACAGTTGCATGATTTGTAACCAAAATTTATAGTATGTACGTGGTTCGCGAAATTGCCGCGAGCGGACCGAGTTGAAGTTCGCAGCGAGCCAATGATAAATAGGTATTCATTATGTAACGTAACAGTTGGACGTTACTGTAACCACAAATCATAGTGTGTACGTAGTACGCGAGCGGCACGCAGCGAGCCGATGGATGTCGGTTTTTGTCGCGAACCTAAGGAAGCTTGACATCGAGTACACACACTGTATGTAGTTTGTTAAGAGTTACAGCCGACTGAATGTGTATGGTGGGTGAGGGTGTTTGATGGACATATTCAATTCGATGGGACATATTCAGTTCGATGGACACATTCAGTTTGAAGGACATATTCAGTTCGATGGACACAAAGACTACAATATGCGTGCACATTAGAACGTTACTGTAACTGTCCGGTTACAGGAACAGTTCGCTAATGAGTACCCGGCTTTATAGAAACATCTTTGTAATATTTACAAGGCACTTTTTATAATAACTAGGTAAATAGTAAAGTATAATTTTCTAAAAAATAGGAATTACACATTTCTGCTCTAATCAGAGTAAGCTTACATTAATTTTTGTGATAATATTATAGTATATTTATGTTAAAACTTTTATATTACATATTATTTAGATCATTGTTTCTTGCAAAAGGTGTCCAAAATTAAAATTACTCAAAATATAAATTATATACAACAAGGCATACAATCACAAACCGTATTATAAGACACTTTATATTATACTATATACTGTTTTTTTTTATTCTTTACAAGTTAGCCCTTAACTACAATCTCACTTGATGGTAAGCGATGATGCAATCTAAGATGGAAGCGGGCTAGCTTGTTAGGAGTAGAATGAAATCCACACTCCTTTCGGTTTCTACATGACATTGTACCAGAACGCTAAATCATTTAAAAAATAGGATATACCTATTTCTACTCTAACCAGACTAAGGCTACATTAATTCTTGTACTAATATACTCAGAGGTACAATTATACGCCCACTTTATTATATTCGCGTCATATTTAAACTGGGCGGATATTTAAACTCAGAGGCAGAGTATATATATTTACGTAAAATTAAACTTTTGTATGACATATAATTTAGATCATTGTTTCTTGTAAAGGAGATCCAAAATTAAATTTACTCAAAATATAATCAATTACAAGGTATTAATTATATCATTCAGTCCCGTCGTGACCACGATCCATGCAACTGGGTCGAAATATCGACAATAAAAATCTCGTCGTTTTATCGTGGTATGTACCCGTTTAAATAACATTCATATATCATTCATATTGAAAATTGCTCTTCTTCTTCTATAATAACTGCAGAAAACATTTGTTTTAATGGTCAACCATTAAAACAAATATTTTCTACAGTTAATTGCTCCACATTTACATTCAGTGCGATTTTTTAGTGATGCCATGTTCTGTTGTTGCACTTCAAAACGTGACTTGACGGGGGATGCAGAGGGTGTGGCTGTATTCGCATCTGAAGAACACGGAACACTAGCATTGTCCTCATCAGCCGAAGAACTTGGAGCAGAAGTATCATCTGAGCAAACAGAGCTGGTCTGGCCGACTTCATTATCATTTGTAGTCTTTTGTAAATAGTCAAAACATATTTCTTCTCCTGCGTCAATATCCCTTGTGGCAAATAAAGCCAGCATCGGTAAGTTCGGATCCAGACAGTCTGCCCACACGGCCCACACACCCAAGTTGGGATCACACGAGTGGTTTATAAAATGTGCAACATTCCCCAAATTGCATGCGTCGACTACATATGGATTTTCACATGAATTGAAATCGAGATCAAACAAATATGTCAATCCGTTTGCATCATATTCACTCCCACGTTTTTCTGCTTCCTCAAATGTTATAACCTCACCAACATACTGGCATATGAATTGTCCCTGCTTGATTTTTTGGTCTGTCCGAACGCCCCAACCACAACCATTGGGTGTTCTATATATGGTGAGCTTCACAGTCCTGCCTCTCTGAACGACACGATTGTTGCAGTCGGACGAGCATTTGCATGCCTTATTGCATTCGTATACAGGTGTCCCTGAAGTTACACGGACTCGTTTTAGGGCCGTATACCCAAAGAGACCAGCTTGCATACCGCAACAGGACTTTGATCTACAATTGCAAGCCACACATTCACACCCAATCGGTGGTTCCGTTGGAATGGTTACACCGGCACCAGGTATGGACTCATTTATGTATGTAAAATTTTCTGGTGGGCCGGTAAGATCAAATTTATTTTCCACAGTCAGTTTTTTGGATCTATCAACTTGGTTTATATATTGTTCCCAGTCTCTGAGTGCCATAAGTTGACGACATCTTTTCCTAGTAGATACATACAGTTGAAGCAAGTTCCTCGCACTCTGAACTAGATCAGATGCATGAAGTTCCTCTTCCTCTGTCAACTTTATCATTGACAACAACTTGACATATAGGTTTGCTTTCAAATTTGTGAGATCAACTTCCATAACCTCATCAATTCGAGTAACTAGATTTTGTTCGCTCAGCAAATCATCGAAAGATATTTCCTCCTTTAGTTTTTCAATTTTATCAAGGTGTTTGAGCTCCTCATTTTTTATAAATTCATTTAGCATGTCAGGGCAGTTATCCAGATTGTCAATGGGTTCCCAAGTATTTTCAATATCATCCCAGCCTTTCCATTTTATATAAAACATTTCTCTACCTGATTCAAATTTAAAATCTACAATTTTCTCTATGATATATACTTCAGGTTCCTGTCTTTTTTGTTTTTTGTTTCGAGGCTTCTCTGGAGTGGTATCCGAAGAAGAAAGCAAAGTCCTTTTTTTGGACTTTTTAATTGTTTCAAAGAACATACTTTCATCTCTTTCCTCTGCTCTTTGGCTGTACATTCTTAAGACTGAGTCCTTCAGGCGCTCTGCAACATACCATGTGTTTTAAATTAAATAATAATCACTTTAATTTATCTACTTAAAATTTAAATAAAAAATCAATGAAGCAACTGACATCATATTTTAATATTACACATGGTATGTTGCAATGAATAATAGAATGTTTAAAAAATTGTAACTAAATTATAAATTAACAAAATAATCTCAAAAGTACAACATCAAGTTAGGTTCTGGTTGTATTGTCATCTTGATAATGATAAGCCTTTTGATATTCCTGTAAATTAAGTTCTATTAAAGTATTCTGTCAGTTTCACTTCAATAAAATTACAATTCAATTAAAATGTGGGGTGGGGGATGATGTTGCTTGCGTCCGTAAGAGTGACCACCTTTCCTAGGCCCACCCTATACGTGTCCCCTGGGTGGTGCTAAACGAGCAACA
The DNA here is from genome assembly GCF_947172395.1 of Bicyclus anynana. NCBI lineage: Eukaryota > Metazoa > Arthropoda > Insecta > Lepidoptera > Nymphalidae > Bicyclus > Bicyclus anynana. Next base: position 7,124,287 of record NC_069095.1, read on the forward strand.
ACGCCGAGCTAAGGGCGGCGGTAAATAACCTGTCAACTGTTCTCTCTAAAATAGTAGTTCGCCGAGAATAATCGGTTGGCTAGCAGGAGCCAAGACGAGATCTGTCTAAAAATCTGAGTATGGTGCCTTGGGAAAGCGCCATTACTATTTTTTCCCAAACCCCCCTTTTTTATGAAAATGTTCAACAAAGAGAAAAGAGATATGCCATGCACTCCGGCTAGCTCCGGCGCTCAAGGGTACCCGGGCCCTTGACTGAGAAATATGTTACCGAAGACTCCACAGGAGTGGGCGACCAGGCCCCTGTGGTAGTTAATGTTACTGGCAGCAGCAGCAGCAGCAGCAGCAAAATAATTGGACAACAGGGGTCCCACAACCCTCTTACAACAACCGTCCAACCTTCACAATCTGATAAACAAACAAACAAAACATTAACCCAACAAGTTTTCCACCCTGCTTTGTTTAACAGATCAAGAACACAGTCACCCAGCAACCTGGACAACATATCACCAAGTCCTATGGACTCTGATAATAATGAGAAATGGAAAGAAGTTCCCTTTAGAAAGAGACATCGTGAAAGTCCAGAGGCCAGTAACAATCAAAAACAAAAGATACTTGGCACCTGTTGGTTAAGTCAAGCCACACCAACCTCAAATAGTTTTTCTGAACTTGATAAAGATACAGAAGATCAAACCACTCAAAAAGAAACCACTGCAAAACCAGCTAAATCACCACCCATATATGTGGACAGAGTTAGTAATATCCAACCACTAACGAAAATGCTTGATGAAATAGCTGAAGGCAACTATGAAATAAAAGTCCTCCGGGATGAACAGGTGCGAATACAACCCAAAAGTTCAGAATTATATACAAAAATTGTTAAAAGTTTACAAACAAAAGATACTGAATTTTACACCTACAAGCCTAGACAAGACCGCTGCTTCAAAGCAGTTATAAAACATCTCCACCCGTCCATTGACCTGGAGGAAATAAAAGAGGAGCTAGAAACTCATGGACATAAAGTGACCAATATTTGGAATGTCAAACAAAGAACCACCAAAAAACCTTTACCAATATTCTTTATAGACCCTCAAGTAATAATAAAAATATTTACGAGATACAAAACCTATTGCATTGTAAAATTAAAATTGAGCCTCCAAGACCCAAACGAGAAATCCCACAATGTAGTAACTGTCAACAGTATGGACATACTAAACGATTTTGCTTTAGGAAACCTAAATGTATTAAATGTGCAGGGGAGCATGCATCGATTAACTGCCATCGTAAAGAGAGGTCAGACTCTGTTAAATGCATCCTCTGTGAAGGAAACCATCCAGCTAATTATAAAGGATGTTCAGTATATAAAGAACTCCAAAAAGTTAAATATCCTCCCCAGCCAGCTAAACACCAATACAGAACCATGACGAATAGGAAACAATACGCAAATCATGCAAATCAATCGGACTCAAAAACTGAAACGACCCATCCCAATAAACCTTTATATAGTCAAGTTTTGTCAGACAAAAAACCAACAAACGTGAACCAACCAAATCAAAGCAATTCGGAAATACTACAAGATCAAACAATCAATGCGGACATGAAAGTAATGATGACCACCATGACCCAACTAATGCAACAATTGACATCAATGACCAACCTGCTAATGGAAATTATGACCAAACTGTCACATTCGATACACTAAAATTAGCCTTATGGAATGCTAATGGGCTGTCAAACCATGTCCTCGAAGTAGAGACATTTTTAAAACTAAATAAAATTGATATTTTACTTATATCTGAAACTCATTTTACTACAAAAAACTACTTGAAAATTAAAAATTACTCATTCTATCAAACAATGCATCCTGATGGTACAGCACATGAAGGATCTGCTATAATTATAAAGAATAACATAAGACACCATGAGATAGAGCCATTTAAATCACCAGAAATCCAAGCAACAAGCATAGTTGTTGAAGACTGGCATGGACATCTAACTATTACAGCTTTATATTCCCCACCAAAACATGCGGTAAAGAGAGAAAATTACGTGTGTTTCTTCAAAAATTTAGGACCCAGATTTATAGCAGGCGGGGACTATAATTCGAAAAATACAAGGTGGGGTTCACGCTTAACGACTCCCAAGGGCAGACAACTCCAGATTGCTATAGATGATTTAAATCTCAGTACTGTATCATGTGGAGCACCTACCTATTGGCCCACTGACCCAAGAAAAATACCAGACTTGGTGGATTTCTGTGTCACAAAAGGAATTCCTTCAAGCTGCTTTAAGTGCGCATCTACTCAAGACCTTTCATCCGATCATAGTGTTGTCCTGGTGAAAGTTTCTCAGAAAATCGTACGCTTGCAACCTCCCTTACGGCTTCATGGCCGAAAAACCAACTGGGAACTATTCCGTTACTTAGTAGAATCCAGAATTAATAATAATTTGCCTCTGAGAAGCGATGACAATATGATGACAGCAGTCGGAACACTTTAACAAGTGCATTCAAGATGCAGCATGGGAAAGTACTCCAGAGACACAGAATTATAGAAAGAAGATTTCAAGCAGTCATCCCAATTATAAGAAAATTATAATTGGGATGACTGCTCGAAATCAGTTCGTGATCTATTAGCTGAGAAACGGCAGGCACGTAAACAGTGGCAGACTACTAGATATCGCGCTGACAAAAAGCACCTCAACTACCTGACGACTAGGCTAAAAGAAGTCTTGAGCAAAGAGAGTAATGAAAACACTCAGAACAAATTGCGCAATCTTGACGCGTCAGCCAATAGTGACTACTCGTTATGGAAAGTGACAAAAACCTTAGACAGATCTACCGTCTCTAGACCACCTTTACGTAAACAAGATGGGTCCTGGGCAAAAACTGACAAAGAGAAAGCAGAAACCTTTGTGAGTCATTTAGACAACGTTTTCATACCAAACCCAAACCAAAAACCCAGAAAGAAAAGATTATGCTCAACTTCTTAAATGCCTTAAAGAACCTTTTCAACTGGACCTTCCAATAAAAAAGATTAACAAAACGGAGATTGCTGCGGTCATTAAAAACTTAAATAAAAAAAAGGCTCCAGGATATGACCTAATTACGGCCAAAATTCTATATGAACTACCTGAAAAAGCAGTATTATTCTTGACACATCTATTCAACTGTATATTGAAAAGAGGTCTCTTCCCTACACAATGGAAAGTAGCACAAATCATAATGATACCTAAACCTGGCAAGCCCCGGGAAGAAGTCTCCTCATACAGGCCAATCAGCCTGCTGCCTATTTTGTCAAAAGTCATGGAAATCCTGTTCTTAAAACGGCTGAATGCTGTAATAGCAGAAGCAAAAATAATACCTAACCATCAATTTGGTTTTCGGCAGAAGCATGGTACCATTGAGCAGGTTCATCTCTTGGTTGAAAATATACATAATGCTTACGAAATTAAGAAGTATTGCTGTGCAGCCTTTTTGGATATATCCCAAGCCTTTGACAGAGTCTGGCATGATGGCCTACTTTGTAAAATAAAAAAGAACCTTCCAACAAACTACTACATCTTCCTAAGGTCATATCTGGCAGATAGGCGTTTTTATGTCAAGCAAGAAGAAGACACAACAAATCTTCATAACATACATGCAGGGGTACCCCAGGGAAGCGTCCTTGGTCCGACCTTGTATCTGCTTTTTACTTCAGATTTACCATTAACAGAGGGAGTGGTTATAGGTACTTTCGCTGATTACACAGCAGCTCTAGCAGTCCATGAGAATCCGGTACAAGCTAGCCTTATGCTTCAAACCAGCCTAGATAACATTTCTGAATGGCTAGAATACTGGAGAATCAAAGCTAATGAGAGTAAATCGGTACAGGTCACTTTTACTATGAGACATGACACTTGTCCGGCAGTAATGCTAAACAATTTGCAAATTCCACAAGCAAAAGAAGCCAGATATCTTGGACTTTACTTGGATAGTCATCTTACATGGAAAAAGCACATATTTACCAAACGTAAAGCTCTAGGCATCCTGCTCAACAAAATGTACTGGCTTTTCAAGAAAGGGTCTGGTCTCTCGCTTGACAACAGGCTGCTGCTGTACAAGTGCATTTTGAAACCTGTCTGGACTTATGGGATCCAACTCTGGAGAACTGCCTCCAACTCAAACATAGAAATTCTACAAAGGTTTCAGTCCAAGATGCTGAGAATAGTTGCAAAGGCACCCTGGTTTGTAACTAACCAGCAATTGCACCAGGACCTACAAATAAGATCTGTAAAAGAAGAAATTACACACTCTATGAAAGGCTACAAGAAGCGCCTAGATAACCATCCAAACATACTTGCAACACAATTAATGAAGAATGAGTCCAAATTTAAAAGACTTAAAAGAAAAGCTCCTGCTGACCTTTAATAAAGAAAAGAATACATAGGGTTCATGTCACTGGATGTGTTGCCCTTCAAGTCATGACAACATACAGACCATTTGCTGAATGTTTTTAATAACAGATTGCAAAGAAAAAACACCACAAAAAAAAAAAAATTAAAATGTAATGGTTTTATACTTTTTTTAACTTTAGATATTACAAGGAACAAATAGAATAACGGAGCAATAAGATAAACTTAATCCTGACAAGTAAACAGTGGCTTATAATCAAATCAGATGAGCCATAATCAAAATCAAAATAAAGGAGAACAGGTTTTTGTGATACATCATACATTTTTTAACAAATAATAAATGGTTGTTTTAAACATTAAGTTGCCTGATGTTACTTTATGCAAGTACAATAGCAAAAAATTACAGTTTATAATATTCATTTCCCAGTCAAAATAATAAAAATAGGAGGAGAACTGGAACTTTTATAATGGTAATTTGTATAGGATTATACGGAATATGTTATTTACAAAACATTTTGAAAATCTTTGGTAATATTGATTAGTTATTTATTCAAGCTTAGGATTAAATAAGGGTTTAAATAACTTAGTATTTTAATTCTTGTTTTGTAGTTTCTCCTTGCTCCTTCAGAGCATCTAAAAACTACCAAATTTGAATTTGAAAACTAAGAAACCAAGCCAAATTTTAAAACTACAAAATACGACTGCTATTCAGCAGTGAATTGCAAACTCCTATTCCATTTGCAATTTTGGCAATATTTGCAGTCAATTTCTATAATCAGATTGGCAAATAAAGAGATCTTTAGCTATGAATTAAGGCTTGAAATTTTTTAATCCACAATTAGTGAAAACGTTAATAAAGGAAGCTTTTACTGTAATATTCAATAGGCAGAAAAATTCATAATTATACTTTACCTATGAAAATTTTAAATTAATTTTATTTACGAAATATATGCCCCACAGGGAATACCACGGGCTCCCAGACTCTCCACAGAGAGGTAACCAATTGCCTCAGGGAGGCAACAATCCCGCTCCAGCAGCCAGGTTTCTCACGCAACAAATTTTAAAAGCCATTCAGTGCAAAAATGCAGTATGTGTGATGGGTAAGTGTGTACATTTAAGCCTTAGTTTTAATACATTTTAATCTTGTTTTTTTACATTTAATTCATTATATTACCTATTAATGTATGCTTGATTAATTAACAATAAATTATCAAATTTATGAACTCACCCAATTTAATGGTAATATTCCGTTCCAACTCATTCTTGAATCTGACAGTCTGCACTCCCGAAATAGCTTTCACAACTGTAGACTTTCCATGAGCTACATGTCCTATGGTCCCAATGTTTATAGTCGCCTGTCTGGATATCACTTCAGGAGACAAAGCAGATAGCTTTGTGACATCCTAAACGAAACGTTCATTCCAATCATTATAGGTTATAAATGTACACATATGCATATTTGTAATATAGGCAACAAAAACAGTTTTATTTTTATATAACTATTTTAATATAAGTGGTAAATTCGGTTTAAAAATGCAATGAAGAAGTAGGAGACTTACTAGCTTCGATAAATCTTGATGATGCAAGTTTGACTGAGCTCGGCCCTCATTAGAAGTCATGGTTTCCCCCTTTTAGTATCAACTTTTTTCAGTGTAAAACAATACTAAGTACAAAGTGATAAGATTATTTTCAATGTAGGTAGCCCACACACTTTAAGAAGATCTATTTTATATGATAAACTTTAATGCGTGGCCATAGCTTTCGTAAAGTCCAGCTTTTTTTAGGTAATTTCTACCGCGAACCAAGCAAGACCAAGACAGCAAACCGAGGTGACATTTGACAATTGACTGTTGAGTGTTGACACTTGACATTTAAACTGTAGACGGAGAATTACTCTCTTTTATTAAAACTCTATGGAACTCTAAGAGCTCAGACGAGTTATATAGGGACCAACCTCGCTAGACGTTACCTCTTTGTCAAATTATATACTTATGATCAACTATCTATCTAATTAGAAACTACTGTTTTTATAGAACTCTCTAACGATGCCAATTTGTATGGTGATGGATAAAAAACCGTCAAAAACTTCTAGTTATATCAAATTTATAGTATAAACCATATATAAAAAGAAGCGATTCTTCGGCTGGAACAGCAAATCATCGATTTTTTTAGTAATCGAATATTCTGCGTAACGAGCACAGAATAAAGAATAATAGGCAAAAAACTAATACAATCTCGAGTCAGTGCGACTCTGCTTTGTAATTTGTGTCGCACTGTACGACAAAAAACGTTGCATTGGTAATTTTTAATATTATTCATGAAAAGTGGCGTCTTGAAAACTGTTCACAAAAATTTTAACAAAAAAATACAACCGACTTCAAAATCACAAAACAAAATCTACTAATATAACTAATAAGCGAAAAATAACATCGTATGTGCTACCTTTTGATCAGCTTGAAGGCGGTACTAAGTTAGCGCTTTGTTAATCATAGCCGTTTCTGAAAGAACTGTCTGAAAGTCCTAAATTTTTATGATTAAAATGTCTTGAATTCTTTCGGCCTTCCAAACGGCCTTCCAATCAAAAAAATATTTCAAATCGGTCCAGGCGTCTTTGAGTAATCGGTGAACATAACTAAAAACAAAAGATCCCAAGGAATAGATAACCTCCTTCTTTTTCTGAAGTCGGTTAAAAAACTAAAGAAATGGAGATTTTTTACAGGTATATATTTTTTATTAGTGAACGCGACTTCTATAGACTCATTTTGTAACATTCTTTATTCTGTTTTAGCGAGTTATGTAATGTGTTTGTTGATTAACAATTAATTGTATAAAATTACATTGTGTATATTGCTAATCAAAAATACAATAATAGTGTATATTGTAGTGTAAGGACACATAATATATTTGTAAGTGTTAAATATTTTCGATGTGTGTTAAACTCAAAAAACGACACACAATTTTGTTCGTGAATTTAGGTGCGAAGCACTAAGAGAGTATCTAAGAGTCAATAAATATTTATTAAATTAAGTTGTTAGGAAAAATGTTTAATGCTTAAAGTTTTAGAACTCAAAGTCATATAAGCATAAAAAACAGTAGATAGTCTTTGAAACACTTTGAGACGTCCTCCTCTGTCACTGTCAGCTGTCATCTTTGTCGAATTGTGGAATTTGAAAAGCCTAAGCCACAGACCGCAGAGAAAAAGTATTGAAAAGAAAAACATCGATTTGGTTTGGTTATCTTTTTCCACCCTTTTCCAATTAAACTTGCCGCACATAATTAAGAAAGGCCGGTACAATGGCAATGACGAAAACGAATATGCTGGTAAACTACATTTTGTTCCAAGCATTCAAACTAATACTTTAATAATATACTTTAACATTACGTAACTTTTTTCAGGTGCGCTCCCTGAGCACATCATCGGCTGCGGCCCAGCTTGTTAAGCCTCCTGTACAAGTATTTGGTTTGGAGGGTAGATATGCTTCAGCTCTATATTCAGCAGGTACAAAGAGCAAAAGCTTGGATGCAGTTGAGAAGGAACTGACTCAGTTCCAACAGTCTATTAAAACCGATGCAAAGCTGAAGGAGTTTATCATTAACCCTACTCTCAAGAGAAACCTTAAAGTAGATGCCTTGAAACATCTTGCTTCTAAAGTGAGTAGCTTAATCAAAACTATTGCATATGATATAAAATCATCATCCATCATCATCATTGAAAACCCCCCATGTTTGGGTTACTATTGAGCACAAGTCTCCTCTCAGAATTTCTTATTCGGTTAGGCTAATAGTCCATTATGCTGGGCCAATGTGTATTGCCAGACTTCACACACATAGATAATTAAGAAAATTCTCAGTAATACAGGTTTCTTTACAATGTTTTTCCTTCACCGCTTGAGACTTGATATTTAATTTCTTAAAATGCACATAACTGAAAAGTCAAAAGATGCATGCCCTGAACCGTCTTCAAACCTGTTTACTGCAAATATCACAAATTGTATGTTAAGTGAAGATTAAGAATGCCAAATTGTTATTGTGATTTCTATAGGAAAATTGAATCAGTCTCTAAATCAAAATTTTATTTTTAAGAGGGAAATTGCATGTTACTGCTAACTAACAATCCGAAATTGAAAGAAAACCAACATTGAATTAAAAGAGATCCTAAAAATTACCAAACAAGAAAAACATACTAAGTTCTATAAACACTTGCCTAAGTCTGAATAAGTGACTAATCAATATTGCCAATAATTTGATTTTCATAACTTATTTTTTTGCTATATAGGAATGTGTCCCAAATAAATTATCATTTTATAAGGTTTATATTTTATATTCATGGTTTCTATATTCATATTCATTAAAGCATACCACTACCACCTTTTACCCTGACCTAAATGGTAAATAAGTGAAACAAAAATTAAATACTTACTTTCAGACAAGTCTTTCTCCTACTACAGCCAATCTATTGGGAATAATGGCTGAAAATGGCCGTCTTGATAAATTAGAGGCAGTGATCAATGCTTTCAAAATTATGATGGCCGCTCACCGTGGAGAGGTCACCTGTGAGGTCATCACTGCCAAACCATTGGACCAGACCCAGAAGCAGAATCTGGAAGCTGCACTCAAGGTAAATAAAATGTCATAACTTCTTATTTTATTAGTATCAGACGGCCTACAGTTTTACCTGCACCTGCTTACTTCCTGTTACTATGAGAATACAGGGATAAAATATAGCCTATGTTTATCAGGGCTAATGTGGGATTCTAATAGTAAAAGAGTTTTTCAAATGGCTCCAGTAGTTTCAGAGCCTATTCAATTCAGATAAACAATCAAATCATTCTTCTTTATTAAATTATAGTAATGGCTTAACTTCTTAACCAATTTTGTCATTTATATTGTATCCTACAGGAGATTTTTATACCAGAAATTAAATATTTTTTTCCTCTTAAATCCATTAGAGGTCAGTCTCAGGACCATAATTTGATTTTCTGGAGTTTTACATTGGGCTGATATAGTAATAGTATGACATTATTTTTATAATATGTGTTTATTTCTAGAAATTCCTGAAAGGCAATGAAACCCTGCAACTCACTGCTAAGGTGGACCCATCGTTGATTGGAGGCATGGTTGTTTCAATTGGTGACAAATATGTGGACATGAGTGTTGCCAGCAAAGTAAAGAAGTACACTGAACTCATTAGTGCTGCGGTTTGAGAATCTAAATAATCCAGTACAATGATGTACTGTACAATGTAGCAAAGAATTATTTATCTGTATGTTAGTCATGTTCCATTTGGTTAAGTAAAGATCACAAACAACATGACAAGTAAATCTTTTATTTTAACCAACATCCTAAATACACTATCAACCAATCCACTTTAAATGTGATAAGTTGGTATAAGATCCAAGTCGCCAAGAGAATCAGATACTGTTTTGAAATATTTATTTATTCTCCATGTGCTGTGGCTTACAGTGTGTTGAAGTTTCACTTAGGCCTGTTTTATTTTTTATTAAACTTATTACTTTTTAAAATTACAAGTGATGAAAATAAAAGCCTTGAAATGGAGGATTGTAGTGGCACCAGGGAATTTTAGACATATTTTTGTAATATAGGCTTGTGGATAACACATTACTTGATGCTATGCAGTCATTGTTAAAAAAAAAGAAATGTGCGAGTCTCTGGATGCTCCACAGATGACAGAAGTGATAACTTCATGCTGCCATATGCGGGAAATAAAAGGAAGCCAGACAAAGTGGCACCGTAATGCTTTATATTACAAAGCAATTTACCTTCTCATAAGAATTTATCACTTAAAAAAATGGGAAATGTTCTTTAAGATCATTATCCTAAATACTTATTGATGTTTATGAACAAATTTGTTATAGGCCTAGAACATAGAAGCCCATGTTAGAAGTCATAATCACTTAAGAAAGCTGGATTAATGAAATCATTACATAACTTTGCTGTTTAGACTAAATATTAAATGAAACAGCAAACATTATTTCACCATTTTTTATTAGTAACCGAAAGTTTTAGAATTAATGCAATTTTTAACAATAAAAGCTGCTTTTCAGGTCACCTGTGTAATGTATAACAAGTTGTGATGTTTATAGGAATAGTGACAGAAATATTTTGGAGCATTTCAATGTCAATTAATAATCGAAAATTAAATGTCACATATTGTACAAATATGAAATTCTTAAACCTTACAAACAATAATTAACGAAACTAAAATAATTTGTGCATTATGCACATGAAAATCAACTCAACATTGTTCTAGAATCTAGATTCTAGAAACTTAATAAATATACTTATAATAAAAAATATTGAAACAGTCCACAAGTATTATTCAGGCGTGGACTGTTTCTATTTTTTTTTTCTTGACAAAAATATTAACAAAAAAAATTATTGTGCTTCCAGCACGTGAACTTAAAACATCTTATTCTTTAACAAATTAATAATTCTTTAGAATCAACAAGAGTTTTTGAGATCCATTTCACATTGAGATCAACAAATAGTTACACTAAGAATGCAATCATCCTTCTGTAGGCGGCGCTTCGCCTTTAAGCATGGCGTTCTCTACTTCAAGCTCGGCGATACGAGCCTTCGCAGCCTCCAGTTCGTCTTCACCTCCGTCTGTGCCAAGGTGTTTCCGCACGTACTCGAGAGCATCTTCTGGTTTATCTGGTTCTTCGTATAAACTTACGAGAACTTTTGTTAAGGCGTCCATAACGCCAGCACGTTCTAAATAACGTCTGAATTCTTCTCTTTTAGAGTCAATTGGCTGTAATAATAAAATGTGTGATAAACAAAATGATAAACTGTCACTATAAAAATATTTAATTCTGCACCGCTTCGTGTTATTAATTTAAGCGATAGTTACCTTATACGACGACATATTTTATCCTCTCTAATTTATAATTCTCTTTTTTCTTTAGATATTTTAGAAGGTACACCAAACCAGAAACCACCAGAAAACAAAATAATTTGCTTTTCAATTTCAAGCAAATATATGTCTTTCACAAATCACAAACGTCAAATGAAGATCACAGATCACTATAGACTAGAAAATGAAGATGTCTATTGTCTTCGATACTCTTTCTTTCTCTTGGGCACCAGTCTTTAGTCTTTGGTTTCTACTTATTTTTAAACCGACTTCAAAAAAAGGAGGAGGTTTCTCAATTCGACCGTATATATATATTTTTTTTTATGTGTGTTCGCGCATAACTTCATTTATAGACCAATTTGGATAATTCTTTTTTGGTTGGAAAGGAGATGTTCCGAGGGTGGTACCATGATAAGGAAACCAGGATCTGATGATGAAATCCTAGAGAAATCGAGAGGAACTATTGAAAATTGTAGGGGCGGCCAGTACGTTTCCTTATTTTTTCCTAAAGTATTTATATGCACTACAACTTACTGAAGGTCTGGAGTCGATCTGATGATGGAGCTGAATTACTGACAAGGGAACAACACACAACGGTTTACAGTAGTTACCTTGTGTTTGGGCTTGATAAATTTGTATTGATGAGAACTTTCCACCTAGATGTGTTGTGACTGTTATTAAGGGTCTAATGATGAAGACGAAGGACTGTTAAGGGAACTCCTCAACGGTTTACAATAGCTACCTTGTGATTGGGCTTGACTAATTTGTATTGATGAGAACTTTCCACCTAGATATGTTGTGACTGTTATTAAGGGTCTGATGATGAAAACTAAGGACAGTTAAGGAAACTCCTCAACGGTGGCTTTGGCTGGTCCTTTTTTCCAAGTAAATATATCACGCGACCAAAAACCGCGCCAAGTAAATATAATACGCGAACAAAAACGCGCGGCCTCCGGCCGCGCTTCACCATACACCGGCCTTCGGCCGGGAGTTCATATACCGTCCGATCCAAAATGTGCGTGTAAGCATTATAATATTATAAACAGAAAAAATATTTAAAAAAATATTATTCAATAATTAAGCATTTTTATCGTGATAATAAAGTTTCTAATTTTAAACATAAATTGTCCCAAAACTTGGAAAATTTAAAAAGTGACAACACTGTACTATCAATTATGGTACGTATATCTAGATTATTACCTCCTACCTACACACCTGTGGCACAAAAGTCGGCAAAATAGAAAGCCTTTTGACAATGCCGCGCCGCATATCGTAAAGGGTAGGTAGTAGGTACCATCGTTTTCGGCGCCCACTGTCTTTGAAACATCGCGCCGCCGCCGACACGTGCAATGTCTGTAATGCTGTTTAGTTTGCTTGCGCCACTCGCCCAAAATGCAGTCTTAAATTAGTAGTAGTAGATCTATTTGCGACAGAGCTATTACTGTGTTCCAGAGTAGAAGGGATAGTTTCTGGTGTAATGTATGTTCAAGGAGTGGAAAATGATCCACTAACCATTAATTTATCTGCCATCGTCCATCTGCGTAAATTAACTTTTCGTGTTTACACACATCACAACACGCCAGTTATGCAAGCACGCATGCATGATTGTACATAGCACAAGATGATAAAGCACCTTGACAAACCCATCACCTTGTTGTGTGTACTTGTGTGTTTACTTGCCCATTCAATACCGCTTTGAATAGAAACGTGTAAACGCAGCACAAAACATAGATGGCGGCGTTTTTATTTTGTAGTAATGCCTACTAATAATTAACCTCAACTTTTGTGTTGCCATGTAAGTTTTTATAATTTTGCATTTTTTTATGTTAATTTCGTGCAGGGAAAAAATGTATTTCTTTAAAAATAAGTACTGCATAAAAATAATGTATACACGATACCTAAGTACACCCTAAAGGGCCGGACGGTATTTCCTATAACACACTGTATAGAGCCTCGGCCCGTCGCTTCAGCTGGTCATTTTATCCAAGTAAATATAATGCGAAAAAAAAAACGCGCGGCCTTCGGCCGCGCTTTATCATACACCAGTCTTCGGCCGGGGGGTTCATATATATAGCCTCTGACCGTGGCTTCGGCTAGTTATTTACCCAAGTATATATAATGCGCAAACAGAAAACGCGCGACCTACGGCCGCGCTTTACTGTACACCGGCCTTCGGCCGGGGGGTTATTATATGGAGCCTCTGACCGTGGCTTCAGCTGGTCATTTTATCCAAGTAAATATAATAAAAAGAAAAAACGCGCGGCCTTCGGCCGCGCTTTATCATACACGGGCCTTCGGCCGGGGGGTTCATATATAGAGCCTCTGACCGTGGCCTCGGCTAGTCATTTACCCAAGTAAATATATTGATTTTCATATTTCGTATTTTTAACATACGAGTATAACTAAAAATTTTAATAAAAAAAAACAACCGACTTCAATATCACATAAATGTATCCACTAAACTAAAAAGCAAAAAATAATATTGTATGTGCTACCTTCTGATCAATTTGAAGGCGGTGCCAAGACAGTGATGCATTTACAAATGCAAAATGCAAAATCACATTTATGTGATTTTGAAGTCGGTTGTTTTTTTTATTATTTAAATATTTAGGATGGCTCTAAGGTCTAGTAGCTCTATAAACTTTGTTAATTTTTATTGCGGTCATTTAAAGAATTTAAACAAGTATAAAAATAAAAATGAATCTATCCCTTGGTCACGACATCACGCGTGAACTTCTGGACGATTGTGACTAATGACTATCTCACCCGGATGGTAAGTGATAATGCAATCAAAGATGGAAGCGGGCCAACTTGTAAGGAGTAGGATAAAAATCCACAACACTTTTCGGTTTCTACACGCTTGGCGGTTCGTCTATGCTGGTAGGGTTGTACCTAGCCACGGCCGAAGCCTCAAGCCACCAGCCAGACCTCTCAAGAAAATCTCAATAGGCCCAGCCGGGATCAAACCCAGGACCTCAGTCTTGTAAATCCATTGCGCCACGGAGGCCGTCATATATGCTATTCTACTCAGACTAGGTATTTTCAGAATGATGTCTGACTGTGTGTTGCTATAACTTATAATTCTCTGAAGTAAACTAAAAATAAAACCCAACATTATATTAAATAAATTTTAATACTTAGTATCATTAGACACGTTAGTACAACTAAAATGTTATAATTTTGTAGAGCACAAAAATTATTATAATGAAGCTTTCACACAGGAGGTGCAGCTGTTAAAAATAAATGTGTTTAATTAAGAATTTAAATATTTTCATTTTAACAATTATAATTAACTGTTGATTTTTGTGTTATTACGATTCATCATCACTGCTGGCCTTTGCTTTAGGTTTTGGTCCACCCGCTCTCTTCGCCATGATGATTTGATCAACCTTCAAAATTGTAGTTGCGGCTCCAACTGCATATTTCAGGCCCCAGTACTTCAGTACATATAAATCGAGAATACCTTTTTCATTTACATCACAAACTCCATTGTTTTCTGAATCAATATCAAATCCAGCGTACTTATTGTTTTCCTGCAGCAAAAAAATTTTAACTATTTAAAATACATTTTTTTTACCCCAAACCCCAATTTCACAAGACATTGAACTATTATGCATAACACGAAGTAGACATAATAAAGACAAGTATTTACTGTTTAAATATATTAGACTATCGAAAGCCTGAGGCTTTGTTGTCCCTTAGACCTTAATCTGGCCCTCTTGCATTTCAAGACCAAGATAAGATAAATCTGTTCGCTGTTCTCGAGTTTTAGTGAGACTAATGAACATAGATAGATAGATATCAATTTAGATAGATTAGATATGCAAATCACAAAACCTCGCAAACTTTACCTCTCAATATTAATATTAGATATTAGTTTTACACTTTTATTTGGCTTTCCACATTGACCTCTTGACGTTTTTTGGTCGCTGATTGTGCTACTTTTTAATAGGAGATCAATGGCTTTTCACAATAGTTTACTAATGATAAAGTATAGTAAAAAATGTTCATTCATCATAATGTTTCAAACAAATATCTGTGGGAATAGAATTTCAAAAATTATAAAATTACCCTGTGTGCTTTATAAATATTGTTGATAACTTCTGTGGCGTTCGCTCCCGAGTTGTCGGCTAAAGCGCGCGGAATGCTCTCAAGTGCTACAGCAAATTTACGGACAGCGTACTGTTCCAGTCCTGGCAGTGTATCAGCATATTGCATAAGCTGTTGAGCCAATTCTATTTCAGTTGCCCCAGCACCAGCCACAAATCTAAAAAATTCAAATCATCAAAAAAAGTAATCTTTTGTTAAAAGCTATACCAATATTACAAATTTTTGATTTGATATTGGATAACAATTGCAATTAGGTATATCCTTTTGATTCCATATATTTTGGCACCTTACATGTTGAATTTTTAAAAATCCCTCAGAAGTTTATTTATTTATTAGGTTTATTTACAATCACTTTCAGTAACTAAAATAATAAAATTTAACTTATCAATATAAGTGGATGTAAAGGAGTGATTGGTTTTCGTAAATAAGTAAAGGGAATCCTAAATGTAATGGTAAATAAAAATTCAGCACAATCAATTTTTGAATTTGACTATTATAATATGTAAATAATAAGTCAGCCAAATTCTGCAGTACCTCTACTCATCATCTGTCAACTGATTCCCAAGTGCGAATCTGACAAGTGCAGGAAGGGTTCCGTTAATAAAAAAAAACAAGTTTGTGATATGTGAGGCCCATAAATAATAATTTTATAAATTTTTTTTTTGGTATTTGTCATTACAGCAGCAACAATAACATCATTGGTGAAAATTTCAACTGTCTAGCTATTTTATTTTATCATTTGTACTTTTTCCCATTTTGTTGAATGTGTTTCCAGAGTGTGGTTTATTATTATGTTCTAACTATGGAAAATCTGTAATTGGCTGTAGCATATAGGAAATATTGAATAGTTTTATGTTTGGTAATGCTGTTGATTTTTCTTTATTATAAATAAATAAATTACAGTTCATGAGACACAGGTACAACCTGGTAACAACAGATACTTTATACTAGAATCCCGTTTTACCCTTTAGGTACAAAAATAAAAAAATAAAAAATAGCCAGGATGGGTGAATTAATTGATTTCACATCTTCATCATCATCATATCAGCCGATGGACGTACACTGCAGGACATAGGCCTTTTGTAGGGACTTCCAAACATCACGATACTGAGCCACCTGCATCCAGCGAATCCCTGCGACTCGCTTGATGTCATCAGTCCACCTGGTGGGGGGTCGGCCAACACTGCGCTTACTAGTGCGGGGTCGCCATTCCAGCACTTTGGGACCCCAACGTCCATCGGCTCTTCGCACTATGTGCCCCGCCCATTGCCACTTCAGCTTCGCAACTCGTTGAGCTATGTTGGTGACTTTGGTTCTTCTGCGGATCTCCTCATTTCTGATTCGATCACGCAGAGATACTCCTAACATAGCTCGTTCCATCGCCCGCTGTGTGACTCTGAGCCTTCTTATGAGGCCCATAGTTAGCGAGCAATTCTCGGAACCATAAGTCATCACTGACAACACGCACTGTTCGAAGACTTTTGTCTTCAGGCACTGAGGAATTTCGGACGAAAAGATGTCGCGAAGTTTCCCGAATGCAGCCCAGCCGAGTTGGATTCGACCGTTCACTTCTTTCTCGAAATTGGACCTACCTAACTTAGCACTAGCAGGAAGTTAAAGTTAGTCAGTCAGTTGTCCTGTTAAATAGATCATTATTGTATTATTTGACATGAAAATTACCTTCCATCTCTAGCAATGCCTTTGAATGTATTCACACCATCATCTATGGCTCTTTCAATATCATCCATGTAGTTTTCTGTTGAACCTCTTATAACTACTGTAGAGATGCGAGACTCTTTGCTCTCCATGTTGAACACAACAACACGGGTGTCTCCAACCTCTTCCACTCTGACTGCATCACAGTATCCTAGCTCTTGAGCTGTCGGTGTAGTTAATCTGGGCAGTACCTACAAGGCATATTATTATTTGTAAAATATGTAAATAGTTGTAACTATTATTCATCAGCGTCATCAACAGTCTATTTTAACATAGTGGACTGCCAATATAGACTGTTAATGATACTATATAGTTCTCCCTCTTTAGAGGAGCTACAGAAGCTGCTGCCTATAGGCCATGCTGCATCAATGCAGGTTGGCAGGGTTAGGGATAGTATTGAATTCTCTAACAATCAATCCAATGTTATGGCTGATGGACTGATGGCTTACTGTAATACCACCGTTTTCCACACTCCAGCAAAAGAATATAATTATCATCATCATCATCGCCGTCGTCGTCGTCGTCGTAGTCGTCGTCGTCGTCGTCGTCGTCGTCGTCGTCGTCGTCATCATCATCATCATCATCATCATCATCATCTTCGTCATCATCATGATCAACCCATATTCAGCTCACTGCAGCACGGGTCTCCTCTCAGAATGAAAGAGGTAGGCTAATAGTACACCATGCTGGCTCAATGCAAATTGGTAGACACATCGAGAATTAAGAAAATTCTCGGGTATATAGGCTTCCTCATGATGTGAATATCTTAGCACTCCATGGATTCACTGTGCGGGTGCCGGGTCCATTGCATGGTAGAGAGAAAAACACTCAGGACTTGGACTACTGGATGTAGGGTTAAGGAATTCCTTGATAATTGTATGCTATGATCTTTTAAACTACACAACTGATTTAAATGCAGTTTTCAATGATAGATAGTGATTCAATAATATACATGTGTTATAATAAAAATGTCATGGTTCAGGACTTGAGGGTTTCAAATAATTCTACTTACCACACCATTAACAGTTTTGGCCAGGCGACGTAAATCAAATTTGGAATTAAGACGGACCCCCATTATACCATACTTGTTAAGGAAATGCAGAGCCATATCTCCAAATTTAGCTCCAGCAACTATAACTTTCACTCCGGTATCTGATATTTCTTTTATTTGTTTCTCCAGTAGAGATTCCTCCCCCTTGCTAAAGTTTAAAAGTTCATCAGCAGTCTTGATGAGCACTGTGCCTTTTGTTTCTGTTTGAGTGATGTCTACTGGGCACGAGTAAATTGCAACTTTCGCTTTTAAGGCACTTGATACATCTCCTTCAACTTCCCGTTTGAACACCATTCCTGAGAGGACTTCTGATTGAAGTAGACCAGCTCCCAGGATCTATAATAAAACAAATATTGTATAATAGGTATAATATACCTAGGACATATGATCCAGTTAGGTAGGTCCAATTTCGAGAAACTTTGCAACATCTTTTCGTCTGAAATTCCTGAGTGCCTGAAGACAAAAGTCTTCGAACAGTGCATGTTGCCAGTGATGACCTATGGTTTAGAGACTTGGGCGCTAACTAGCGGTAACAATGAGGAGATCTGCAGAAGAACCAGAGTCACTGACATAGGTCAATGAGTAGAGAAGCTGAAGTGGCAATGGGCGGGGCACATAATTTTATTAATTTTTCAAGTATTTGACTAAAATTCATGTAACATACCTTGCATATTCTGACATTATCTACATTGAATGTGGTTTTGTCAGGCAGGATTGCAACAGCAGCTCTAGCAACAAGGCTAGTTATAAAATCTTCATTTCCATACTGTTTGGACATTATTGATGGTTTAATACCCCTGATAACAGCCTCAACATTTTTAGGGTCCTTGATTTCATGACAAACGAGTCCTGGGAGTAGTTCTAAGCACTTATCTAGTGCTTTTTCATAGCCCTCTGCAATTTCACTGGTTGTGACTCCAAGACGTAGAAGCTCATCAGCTGCCTCAAGCAAGGCTCCGGACAAAACTATGACAAAGTTGGTGCCGTCACCAACTTCAGCGTCTTGCATCTGACTAGCTAACACCATAAGCTTGGCGGCAGGGTGCTCCACATCGAGCTCTCGTATTATTGTGCCCGCATCACTTGTGACAAATTGTTTATCAATATGGTTTATAATCATCTTGTTCATACCATTGGGACCGTACGCGGACCGAACGCTTTGTGCGAATTGCTTGCATGCATTTATATTTCTATAGACTGCTTCTTCTAAGCCAGAAAACATCTGAAACGCGGAAAATTAAAAATGTTTTATTAAAGTCATTTTATTTTATTATACAGAGTGACACCTTTGTAATGGTCTTGGTCAAAAAGCTCTTGATTGAGAAATATAGGGGGGCTAAACTTTTGAGATCCGCATTGAATAAATGAATAATGAAAATCCCTGTACATTTAAATTTAAATTAAATATTTGTGCATACTTAATGTGTAAATGCATTAATTTAACGATATATTTATGTATTAATGTTATAATTTTCCAAATAAAATATCATACGGACACCACTGCACATGACGGACAAAGATTTTGGTTATGATATTTACAACTTACCCGCGCCCCTTCTTTTAACATTTGTGGTACTCCTGGTGCTTTAGGTATGTGAAGAGCCATTTTGGAGATTTATTTTTTTAGTAATAAGTGTAATAAAACTTGAAAAATCAATTTATCTGTTCAAGTTAACCGCACACTACCACAGGCAAACCATAGACAAGAAACACAAAATATTCTTCTCTAGAGTAGACTGATAGACTTTATCTATGAATAATGTTTTTTTTAAAACGATGAATAAACTTAATAGCTCAAGATTCTAACATTTTTGAGCCTTTACTTACAAGGTAACGGAAAAAAGATAGCAAGCTGCATTAATTTTGATTGAGACCTTTAAAATAAATCTATGATTGAGAGCCGTTGTAGCCAGACCTTCTTGATTGGTCCTAGAGGTTAGTTTCCTTAGCTTAGTAAGCCACCACGGTCCTTTCAAATCGTACGTTTTTTTCAGCTTTTTTAAATGACCAAGGTCTAATCAATAATATATTTAGGCACTATATTCGCTGGTCTGTTAAATCGTCATTGTCAGGATCATAAAAGACTTTTATGTTACGTCGTTTATCTCTGTAAGTGTAAGAAGCGTTAGGATCGGAGGTGTACGTGCAAATCTCACACCGCTATTGCCGGTGAAGACGAGATAGGTACCTGATTTCTAACACCATACGGATGTGGGCTCCATCCACGGTCACGGGGGTGTCAAAACTGATTTACTCAGGCTTATAGCAGTCCTCGGTTTAAAACGCTGTTCGGGATGGGCGTGTCATCCATCCGAGGACTCGGACCTCACAGGAAACGCCCTTTGCGTTTATTGGCCAGAATGCTAGTCTGGTGCGCCACAGCCACTTTTTTCATTCGAACCAATAATTATAATAAAAACAGATTAATCAATATTATTAACTTTCCAACTTTTGGGTGCACGCTTAACCAGGGAAAAAAGTTAGTCCGGGGTCCCGTATCATATGAGCCCCTGCGGGGCACATAGTTCGAAGAGCCGGTTGGGGTCCCAAAGTGTAGGATTGACGACCCCGCACTAGAAAGCGTAGTGTTAATCGACAAAACCCCCCGCATCATCATCGGTTAAGATAACCGCCCTTAACCTGCGGACGGTGGTGAACAGGAAATTTGGACTAAACGGCGTTTAACTCATTTAAACGGATGATTATGTTTAAACGAATGTCGGTGAACTCGGGTCTAAGAATACCTTTATTAGGTACATGATGAATAAAAGTAAAACCAATGTAAACTTTAAGTACATTTATTAAATTCATACATGAAATGAAATTATCCCTCCAATGACTTATATTCATGTAGGTCAATAATTACACTAAGACAATTTGGACCGTTACAATTAATATTCAGATATTTTTTCAGTCTATAAACATTTATTCAGACAAGTTGGCTGCTTGATATAACTAATTAACATAACACAGAAATAAATGATTTATCTTCTTTTAACTGTCTTACTATAGAAATTTTAGCAATGGAAATGGCGTCTAAGACTGAATACAAGGTGACGTCTCCAAAAATGGCGTACAATTAAACTAAATACTTAATTAGTACAACCACAATAAAAATCTATATGCAAATGTTTTTAGAACTTACAAACACATCGGCTACATATTTTTTCAAAGTTTTTTTTTATTATTATAGATTATAAACACCATCGGAAAAAACCTTAATAATAATGTATGATGTATTCTAAACTATTTCTAAAGTTACATGATAATTATGATTACTCAAATACGTACCCAATATATAATTCGGATTAATACATTGTCTATACAATAAACCGAATAATCAAAATTGATGTAACTACTAATAATTAATAATGTGCAATAATAATACTTAATCTCAGTTGAAATTTCATAGACAAGGATATCAAGTAGACATTCGTCAAATGAAGAAATTTTCTAAATTTTCTGGAAATCTTACAATTATAATATAAAGAAGACTGCAGAACAGATCATGTAAATTAAAAGGGTATAAACAATTTTTATTACACCAGTGATTAAAACTACATTTTGATGAGTTCAATAATAGCAATCTGAATCTCAGCCAACATTAGTTAAAATACGAGTATACCATCACCCTACTACATATAGTTTCACAGGGTTGAACAGTATAATCACTAAAATGTTACTGACAAAAGGAGATGGTCCATTTCAGGTCCACTTTTGTACCCCGCATTATTAAAATTTAAAAAATACAAGGATTATATTAAAATCTAAATAAGTGAATAGATGTATCTAAATAAAAAGAAATAAATAAAATTATAACCAAAGCTTTTGAGTTATTATATATCAAAATGGCGCACTTGTAGCAACTATGACATGACAATTGACAGAAACTGTCAAATCGACTACTGCATTGAAAACGTCATCAATCCGCCATTATTGCCCATATGAGTGTGGCATTTTTTGGGAGAGAATGAATATTATTTCGAAAGAATTAAAGTAAATTCGTAGATTTGTATAATCAAAAATAGTTTAAAAAAATATATATTTCCGTCAGGGTACAATAACTGATCCTGGGGTCCATACAATTTTGGACCATCTCCTTTACTACTATTTCAATGTAAACATTAAAGTTACAGGTACACCCACAATTTTTTGTAAACCATAGAAACATGGAGGGTTCAGTTAAGGAGAACAGTATATTTGAAAAAGCGTCCATCATTTGAGGCTGCAAAAAACAGCTAGAGTGTAAAATAAAAGAGTTCAAAAATTCATGAGTTTATGACCTATTCCCGCCCAGGAACGTATCAAAATTTCTCATTCATTTTTCGCCAAAGACTTTTTAAATTAATTGCTTTTTTTTAATTTTAACTGTATACACGGACAATGTGAGTTCCACATTTTAGTCTGTTTATTTTATTTAATATCGTGTATGTCTTATTTAATACAGAGATAGAGACCAATTTGAAATTCACACTACAGAGTTGTAAAAACAGGGCCTGTAGCCATGTGGCACGTCGATTATATTTCTACAAACGCTAACGATTCGGAAAACTAAAAAAATGTATGGGAACGACAGATCCGATCGACAACTTGATCACGTGACTTTCCTAACTAACTTTCATACCGATACATTTTTTTAGTTTTCGAAGAGTTAGCGTTTGTAGAAAGAGAATCGACGTGCCATATGGCTACAGGCCCTGTTACATAAAGCGCCATCTTTTCCAGGTCATTTAATAGACTAGTTGACACTTTTTTTTAATGTTCTTAAATAGTTCATAATCGTTCTACTTACCCTTTATCTATAGTTTAGCGTCTTTTTGAATTTTTATTTACTACATAGCGGGACACTTTTTCAACTTTCCATTTGGGACAGAACTGTCCCAACCCTACCTTACCCTATTACCCTTAAAAAATACAATACCCATAGTTATGAAGCGTTTTTATAGCACTGCCCATAAGAAGCCATTATAATCTAGCGTTTTCTATCACTAACATCACAGAACACTCCCAAAAAGTTTTATCTCATTCTTATGTAATAAATTTTAATAATACTGTCTGATATTGACCTAAAAAAATATTTGCGTTTCGTGAGCCTCTTAATTAATTTAACATCACATATTTTTGGAATTGACAGATGAATAGGAAAACTTAAAAAAATATTCTTTCATCCTTATTTTTACATAGGCTGAATAATATTGAGATCTTTATAGTATAGAAAAAAATTATTAGCTCATGCAATTTCAAAGAGAATTGGATTGTAGGCATTATCACAAAATTTATAAAGAAGCAAGTTCAAAAAACATAAAAAAAAACACATTGATACTTAAAAATAATAAAATAAAAATAAACAGTCTTTGAAATAGTCCATATTTTTTTAAAAAGCATTGAAATTAAGCGATAAAATAATAAAATTAAATACTATAATAGAACAGTTCGTTTAATAAAAAAGGATGAGATCAACATAAGCTTCTCGAATTTCAAAAGCAGTATATTACAAGTATGTTATGTAATATTTCATTATATAACATAACATAAGGCATGTACAGGGTGTCCTGTAATTATTGGATATCTGAAACTAATTTGATATAGTTTTCCAAAAATCTCTAGGGTGGCCAAACTATATTTTATTTTTGAGGAAAAAAGTTGGAATATGCACACTTTAAAAATGTTTGCGTGTATTGAAAATTCATCACCTCCCATACATTTTTACTAGCAACTTTGCAACTACAAGAGTAAATACAAGTTTTATACCAATTTACAAACCTCGATAAATGTACAAGTTTTTAAACTTTTTACAGGACATTTTTTAATCGGGTCATATTAATGAAAGAAAAAAACAATTATTGCACTCAAAGCTACAAAACAAATAAAACGTTATTTATAAAAATAGTATTAGGTATAATACATTGGTACTCTAATAAGTAATGTTTAAAACCTTAATTACTGCAGATACGGCATTGAAAAACTGATTCAAGATGGAAAAATTTGAAAAATCCGAAAAAAACCTTGGTCTTGGGATTTTTGGAAAACTATTAAAAATTAGTTTTAGAAAATTATATTAGTGTTTCTACCATTTGAGTTTTAGCCATTAATTATGGGACACCCTGTATATTCTATTTTGTGATGGCTTAGGTTGTAATAGTAAGACAGACAAACACAAAACAGAATAAATATACTAAGAAATAAAATCAAATACAATATCGGTAAATAAGAAAGTCACTATAAAAATACTCCGGAATTAGGTATAAAATGTTCTAAAACGTCTTCCTTTACTTTGGGACTACTGCAATGTCAAAGTATACAAATATTTTACATTTAAAAGTTCGATTATTATTTGTATTGTAAATCTAGTAAATACAATAAAAACCAAACACTATCAGTGATATTACGAGTAAATACACACAAAGTAGAAAGTACCTATTATAGAATTTATAGTATCGTTGGCGAATTACTTTACTATGAAATAAATCTATGTGAAGTTGCCAATATGCCTTACTAGTATCGTAACCATTCGAGGTTCCTAATTATTAGCTTGTTCGTGTAAAGTGTGATACAAATTAGAGCTATGCCCAATTAGCACGTTGTTAATAAAAAATCGAGGAGGCCTTGCCCAATAACCAATTATATATTACTAGCAGACGCCACGCGGTTTCACCCGCGTGGTTTCCGTTCCTGTAGGAATACGGGTATAGAATGTAGTCTATAGCACTCAGGGATAGTGTAGCTTACCAACAGGTGAAAGAATTTTTCAAATCATTTAAGTAGTTTCAGAGCCTATTCAATGCAATCAAACACAATATTTTTACTATTTATAATATTAGTATAGAAATATAGATTTACCAAGTTCCGTTTATCTTGTTTATAGAAAAAATATTGTATGCCACTGCACGTAATTACCCATTGTAGAACTCGTTCTCTATTGTGCAATTCAGCTTTGCCTCATTGCAAAAAAATCACTCATGCTACAATGCTCATTACATGACAGTGGCATAAATAACTATTAATCACATGCCACATTAAAGCGTTGCTTCAACGGAGTTTCTTTGCTACGACGGACATTTTTTCATTTGTTTCGATCCATTATTGAGACTGACTCGGTGCGTTCCTAGTCCTCTTGCACTACGACGTCGTGCGTCATGGCAACGTCAGTCCTCTCTGAGGCTGCAACGCAACGCACTAATGGGGTATCGCGCTTACTCAGGGTACAGGTGGCCTCACATATGAGGCTAAGGTTTTACAAGAACAAGCATGATAAGAAACCTCGATAGGGCATTTATAGCTAGTCAAGTTTGATAAATTTTATTTATTTCATCATATAACACAAGTAAACTACTCTATAAAACTATGATGTATATTCCGTTCTAGAGCCCATTTCATTCAATTCCATTCCGCTTCATTGTTTAGTGTATGATGACGTAGAACTGATACTTATACGCCGTCGTACAATCATTCGCCATTATGTACAAGTTGTTAAGTTAGTGCAAACGCAATTCTTGTCTTCAGACCTGCATATCCTCAGACCTTATTACCTTAGGACGTGCCTCCCTAGACGTCCCTCTGTCAAAAGTACATGATCAAGATCTAATACAAATTGTGTCTATAGAATCGATGTTTCATTGTGTTAACATTACACGTGTGTATTACGATTGAAATTTATAGTTGTGTGTAGCGTAAGGACACAGGATTTATTTATTGGTGTTAAATATTTTCGGTGTGTGAGTGCCTCGTGCCTCGTTTCCCTCAAAAAACGACAGACAATTTTGTTAGTGAATTTGAGTGCAATACAAGTCCAAAGGTAATTGGTCTGAGCAGTGGCGTGCACTTCATAGACGCAAAAATGTACTGCCTACCCTAAGGGCTCAATACAAACCTATGTTGGGCCACAGAATACATAGTTGGACAAGAAATTTTACTTATAGTGCATACCCTAGTTACGCCACTGGGTCTGAGTGTGTATCAGAAGCGACCACGAGCGCACCTCACACCCGCAGGTACACGACGAGCTGGTGGGCCGCGTATCAGAACAGGTTGCGCGGCGGCGGCACGGCCACCACGGCGGCGCCCGCGCGGCCCGTGCTCAGCGGAGCAAGCTTGCGCCACGTGTCGCTCTCCGAGTCGTACACCTCCACCACGCACAGGTATTGCACGCCGTCGTAACCGCCTGCGCATTAAGGTACATTCAGACATTGGCACGCGTGCTACGTTTCAGCCATTAACAAACACGTTTTACGTTCTGAAATAACATTCTAAACTATACTACAGCCTTTCTTGAGGCATACTGTTTACCAACAAATAAATAAGAAATGAAGGTAGTCATTTCATAACTTATTTATTTTAAATTATGTATGGTTTTTTTAAAAATGTTATATAAAATTTATAAACCATATCTAATTGTTCTAAGCTTATTAATCAAATTTATTTTCATTATTTTATGAACAAGTTATTTACAATTATTATTAGGTGTGAAATGACTACTGAGTTATACCCTCATTTTGAATTTCTTTGTTTGTAAACAGTACTCATTAAGAACGGCTGTAGTATAGGTATCCTGCAAGGTACACCCGCTAGGACTGTCATCAATAGGGATGATGACAGTTTTTTTAAATTGAATATGTATGTGAAATAGATTGTAAAATACGTTAGTTTATAATGTCACTCGTGATATTACAATCTACCGTCATATTGTGAACTGATGATACGTATTACAAAAAATCATAGTACTTAAATACTGATTGCAATTTAACGTGTTATTTTTCGGTGAAATGAACGCCATTGGACGCAATTTACAGGCTGGCGAATGCGTTAATCTGTTCCGGACAGGCAAGCACGTAAGACGTGTGGATGTTAAATCGTCAGCTATTGCGTTTAGCGTTACCCTTTTTTTATTCAAAATATGTACAAAAATTAAAGGAAACAAAAAGTTCGGCAGAGTTAAAAATGCATCTATCAATATATACAATGACATATAGTAACTAACAAGTAACAATCAAATCAAAACGATGGCGGCCATTTCACGCAGGCCAAGGCAAACACTTTGTTTACTCAGCACTTTGGCGTTGACCGCCGCTTGTCGAGCTTTGCCCAGCATGTAAATGTACCATAATAACATCAGTAACCGTCAGACTGAAGCACAACTGCGTACTCGCACTCTGGCGTTGACCGCCGCTTGTCAAGCATCTAAATGTAGCATAATAACATCAGCAACCGTCAGATCGAAGCACAACTGTGTACTCGCACTCTGGCGTTGACCGCCGCTTATCGAGCTTTGTCAAGCATGTAAATGTAGCATAATAACATCAGTAATCGTCAGACCGAAGCACAACTGTGTACTCGCACTCTGGCGTTGACCGCCGCTTGTCAAGACTTGTCAAGCATCTAAATGTAGCATAATAACATCAGTAATCGTCAGACCGAAGCACAACTGTGTACTCGCACTCTGGCGTTGACCGCCGCTTGTCAAGACTTGTCAAGCATCTAAATGTAGCATAATAACATCAGCAACCGTCAGACCGAATCACAACTGTGTACTCGCACTCTGGCGTTGACCGCCGCTTATCGAGCTTTGTCAAGCATGTAAATGTAGCATAATAACATCAGTAATCGTCAGACCGAAGCACAACTGTGTACTCGCACTCTGGCGTTGACCGCCGCTTATCGAGCTTTGTCAAGCATGTAAATGTAGCATAATAACATCAGTAATCGTCAGACCGAAGCACAACTGTGTACTCGCACTCTGGCGTTGACCGCCGCTTGTCGAGACTTGTCAAGCATCTAAATGAAGCATAGTAACATCAGCAATCATCAGACCGAAGCACAACTGTAACTGTGTGAACTCACCGACGGCGACGATGCGGTCGCCGAGCAGGCAGCTGCCGATGGCGTCGCGGC
The DNA here is from genome assembly GCF_947172395.1 of Bicyclus anynana. Taxonomy (NCBI): domain Eukaryota; kingdom Metazoa; phylum Arthropoda; class Insecta; order Lepidoptera; family Nymphalidae; genus Bicyclus; species Bicyclus anynana. The sequence goes on from NC_069095.1 coordinate 7,152,318, forward strand.
CGTAGCACAGGCGCGCGAGCAGCACCCACGCGTCGCTGGCGGGGTCGTAGCGCTCCACGCACGGCAGGCGCCCGCCCGCCGAGTTGGCCGGTGCATCGTGCCCGCCCAGCGCGTACAGGTAGCCGCTCGCCGCGCACACCTTTATACCCGGGAGTACTTAGGGTGGCCGCTCACTGACAATTTTTAGTTGGCCGACTTTTTAATTGTACGTGATTCAGTTGGACAGATGTGCGGGCTGTCATACATCGCTATACCTGTTCTATAATCAGCCGATTAAGTCGGCCAACTAAAAGTTGTAAGTGAGCGGGGGCTCTATGTGCACAATGTATTATTTGTTGTATGTAAGACCGGCCGCACACACTCGTTTTTCGTATTCGTTTTTCTAATGCGTAATTTCTAAGAAGATATTTTGCATATAGGCAGTTTAGATGCCTAGAAACTGTAATCACATTTTCACAAATTTTATTTGTGAAAATAATCTCGTAGTTGTAATATTTTTATAAGACAAAATTGTATTTTTATCACGTCACCGAAAACGCCAATCATAAACTGTGACGTTATTCGCTACAAGGCATCGGTTTGTGATTGGCGCTTGCGGTGACGTGATATATCACATTACTGCAAACGCCAATCACGTTGTTATCTCAATGAATGACGTCACTTGCTAATGTGATGTGTTTCGGCGGCAAAAATTTTACGTAGATATTTTTTCATTCATATTAAATTTTTTTATCTCTCGTTCTCCGTATTTATTTTCCGAACACGGAAAACGAATACGGAGAACGAGTGTATGCGGCCGGCTTTATTTGCTCTATATGTCGCGAAAAGCCGAGTCGCATGGCACGACATCGCGCGCAAAAGTCGTGAATGTGTTTACGTAGAGGTCACGACCCTAAGTAATGAGGAACACGACACTTGTTATTTAAAATTTACTTTCGTGCCCCGTGTATTGTATGTATTGTTTAAGTATTGCAGTAATAAACGCAAATTGAAGCAAGCAAGATAGGTAACAAGAATAGACCTCACAACTGCAATAAAACTTCTTTCAAAAATAAAAATCTGTTCTATGAGCCTCAGGTATAACTGCATTGCGACAGGTTATTGATGTGTACAAAAAGGGATATTTTCAAAGTTTTATAGTTACTGGTTGTTTAAAATAACAAACCCTGTTCCACTATGCATGAAGATGTCAGCACGCATCTTAACAGCCTCACCTGATTACACTTTTCGTAAGGCATAATTTATTTAATTACTCCCTAAGACAAGCGTGTGTGATGATGCAATCTAAGAAGCGGTCAACTTGTTAGGAGAGGATGAAAATCCACACCCCTTTCAGTTTCTAAACGACATCGCACTGGAACGCTAAATCGCTTGGCGGTAATGAGCCTTTGCCGGTAGGGTGGTAACTAGCCACGGTCGAATCCTCCCACCAGCCAAACCTGGACCAATTACGTAACCGACAGGACTACCGTCTTGTAAATCCACCAGCCATACCACTGCATCACGAAGGTTGTCAAAACGTCTCAGGCGTAAAGAAGTTATACTCGAAAAAAAAAATGGTAGCAGGTCGATTATTATGCAAGACAGGTTCACTGCACTTTATTATACTGGGAGACTAAAGCCAACTGCCATACAGAGGACGTGGACTATATTGTATACTCACGCTGACGCCGCCGCGCCGACGCGTCATGGGCGCGCAGTTGGTCCAGTGGTTGGTGGCGGGGTCGTAGCACTCGACGGAGCGCAGACACGCGCCACCGTCGCGCCCGCCCACGGCGTACAGTCGCCCACGCAGCGCTGCCACACCGCACGTGCTGCGCGCGCCCACCATGGGCGCTACTATCGTCCACGAGCGCGAGCACGCGTCCCATCTGACAATACATGTTTCATTGTTACTACCCATTCAGTCACACACTCATACAGTGGTTCTAAGGGCCTCATGTTTTGCCTAGCCAACGTGTGCGCTTGGTCTAGTACCAAAAAAACTGTTGTTTATTTAGATTTTGCTACTTTTAACTTAATTATTACTTTAGTAAAAATCCAATTCTTTACTCTCATTAATTTATTATTACTAGTATTTGTGGGATAAGATGAACATTGAATTATAATATTTTCCTTGACATCATCATTATCAACCCATATTCGGCTTACTGCCCAGCTCGAATCTCCTCTCAGAATGAGAGGGGTTAGGCCAATAGTCCACCACGCTGACCAAACGCGGATTGGCAGACTTCACACACGCAGAGAATTAAGAAAATTCTCTGGTATACAGGTTTCCTCACGATGTTTTTCCTTCACTGTTTGTGACTCGTGATATTTTTCTTAAAAATGCACACAACTGAAAAGTTGGAAGTGCATGACCCGGACCGGACTTGAACCCACAGCCTCCGGAATCAGAGGCAGAGATCATATCCACTGGGCTATCATGGCTCTTGATTTAAATTAATTCACTTCAAGATGACTCGTTGAGTCCGTCACTGAACTCAGGTCATGGGCGCAAGTACTAACTAACCTTTCAACAGAATTGAGATAGATCCACCCGTCGTGTCCGCCCACGGCGTAGATGGGCGAGTTGGGCCCGTCGCCCAGCACGGCCACGCCCAGCCCGTGCCGGTGCGTGTTCATGGGCGCAAGAGTGCTCCAGCTCAGGGACGTCAGGTCAAAACACTCCACCTAATCAAATTAAATGGATGTAATATAACAAAATCCATATATGATAATTATATTTCTGCCAATGCTGAAGTTTTTTTACACATACATCACATCTAATTATACAATTATTATTAACAACAAAGATACATGAAGGCAATTGGAACAGTTTTTATCTTCACACAAAAATTAAAACTAATGATAATCAACATTAAAAAGAATGACAATTTTAACAGAGCAACTGTTGTCAGCGGAACCTGCCTTCCAAAACTTAAAAAAAAAGTCAGGAGGGTATTCAGCTATTACATCTGTTACTGGCTCTAAGACCAATAGGAACAATCTATCTTCAAAAAAGAAAAGTTGTTAGTGAAAAAATTGGTAATAAAATTGTTGAAAAAATGTCAGAAGTGAGATGCGGATGTCCAAATTAAAATTTCGCAACAGTCTATTGTATTGTATATGTATTGTATTGTATATTATCTAACATCTATGTTACCGTATTTAGTGTTTTCAGTCCATCCCTGCCACCAACAACAATGAGTTTATTTTGCATCACTGCTACTCCGAACTGCAACCGCCTAGCGCCCATTCTCATAAATGGCGTCCATGAGTTTGTACGAGGGTCATACATTTCCATGTTGCTGGCGCCCTAAAAACATTCATAAGCTTCTTTAATATCAAATATCTGAAATAGTGTTTAGAAAGCCAATATCTGAGCATTCTGTGGTACATATTGTATAGGCGCCCAGTTCATTCTGTGGCAGAGTATTAGTATATACTTCAATGGGTCATAAATGCCAATTAATTAATATAGCATCGTGACGTTATAATTAAGAGCGATAGAGTGGCCAAAGCTAGAGGAGCCCTATGCTTAAAGACATTCTGAATTATATAAAATATTCAAATTATCACACACTCTTTAAGATACCTCATAACTTACTTTTTAAACTTTGAAATTCTGAATAATTACTTTAGATTAATTACTGTATATAATTGTTATAAATTGTTTATATAAACTACTAAAAGTATTTAAAAAATAACTGATACAGCAATAAATTGGACTTTGTATGAATCTGTTTGACACTCAGCGCCTTTTCTATATTTCCACAGCCTCTGTGGCGCAGTGGTATGTGCGGTGGATGCTGCAGCTGGGCTGATTGAGGTTTTCTTTCTTTCTAGTTACCACCCTACCGGCGAAGACGTACCGCCAAGCGATTCAGCGTTTTGGTACGATGTCATGTAGATACCAAAAGGGGTGTGGATTTTCATTCTCCTCCTAATGCATTAGCCCGCTTCCATCTTTGATTGTATCATCACTTGCAATCAGGTGAGATTATATTCAAGGTCTAACTTGTAAAAAAAAAAATTGATGAAAGAAATTGATCTATTGAGTATGTAAAACAATACCTTGTAACCATCCATGCCTCCTATGGCCAGAAGTCTTCCAATGGTGGAGGTCCTCGGCCTGGTTCTGTGTGAGAACAAAAGCGCCCGCCGGTCCGGCAGCAGGTGCCACTTCACTGCCTCCATTATAAGCGGCTGGCACTCGGGAACATTGCCACACACTAGTTCCACTTTGTCTATCAAGTACTGGAAATATAAACATTATATCATTTATCTATTCACCAAACATTTTTCGTGTTTTTAGTATTAATTGACAAAACAATCTGTCAATTATAACTACAATTCTATCCATCTAATTAGATGGTAAGCCCAGGATGTGCACCACATGTGAAGAGAAAAAGATATATTGTCAAACAATAGCAGCAGCATCGAAAAAATATCATTTTCCCTTTTAAAAAAAAAAAAAATCACTGTCCCTTTAGTCCCAGCTCAAAGAAAATATCACTGTCTCTTTTGTCCCATATCAAAGAAATAGAGAGCGATATTTTAGATTCTGGACTATTATAGGCTATTGCTACACAATATGTTTTACTCTTCACGAGATATGTAGTGGATCACATTGTATGTTAGGCCTATGGATGTAAGTAAAAAATTATTGCCTATAATAGAGCAACAAGCAATTTGCAGGATATGCAAGGAATGTGATGCCTTACAAGCTGAGGTATAGACATTAAATCTCTTGTGTGTAATTTTACACAAGTACTATATATGATACATATGTTAGGAATCATGGAGCATTGCCGTTTAATAGTAATGCTTCAAAGAGGTCTATAATTTTTAAATTAGTTTTAATGTTATAAATTTTTTATACTAAGTATTCTACACCAAATCTCAGGCATATTACTTTCACATCAAATTATTAGAATTTTGTGGATGTCATTATAAAAGGAAAACAAGAACTTGTCATCACATCTTACCTCTGACGAGAGTAGTGGCAGCTTCACCAACTTGAGCAACTCTGGCAAACTCTTATCTCTATTAGCATTGTCATGCTTCACCCATGTCATAAGACTTTCAAACACAGTTTCCTCAGTCTCTACATTGAGATCATCTGATTTGAGCAACTCTGTCATCTGTTCTGTCTGCAAGGTTAGGAACTCCTGGTGCTTAACAACCTGCAAATTTCATAAATATGAACATTAGGTAAAGTGCTGTAAAACAAAGGTTGCACAATCAAATCAATTTATCAATTTATATATAAATGAATCCCCATATCCCTTGGTCATGCCATCACGCATGAACGGTTGGACTGATTTTACAATTTTTTTTCGATGTTTTTGTTATTGTCAGAAGAAGATTCTTGTGACAGAAAAAAAATTAAAAAATTGCGCAGAAAATTAGAAAAATGGGTAGGGGTGGGGGTAGTTGTAGGGTAGGCGTTCTTGAGTTATAAATACAATACACCTTTTGATTCTATGTTAATTTTGTAAGTTATTGTAAGTTACTGTACTTCATACAACATCTACATTATAAAAAAAGTCCTCTATCATATCAGTTTGCCTATTTCTGACAAACTCAAAAATTACTAAACCAATTTTCAGTTTTCACTGATAGATTGACTGTTTTATGAGGAAGGTTTAAATTTATAATTCAATGTTTTGTGTATATTGGTTTAAATATGATGTTATTTGTTAAAAAATTTAAAAACAGTAAGTTTTTTGGTGGACAAAGTTGCAGGCATCTGATAGTCTGTATATAAAAGTAAGTTCATTTCCTTGATTCCTCACTACTAACAATTACTATCATGCATTGTAAAATATTTATATTGAGACTTTATAAGGTATTTTTAAAGGTAAACTGGATATGTGGAATGTAGTTAAATAAGTAGTATAAACAAGGAAACACAATGAGTTAAGTTAAATATTTTAATGTTAAGTCACCTTTCATTCTTCAATGTCGAATTAGAAATTAAGCATAATTTGGATTTTTAATCATTTACTTTTTATTAAGCATTAAAATTTTATACATCATACAATAAAAGTAAAATGCCTTTCCTTTGTTAAAATAATATGACAAAATTCCTTTGTTAATAGGAATGCATGATCAATTTTGCCTCCAAGAATGTCATTTACCTAAAATTTTCACAAAGCAATTTGAATTAAGAATACAATGCAAAATTAAATAACATTTTCTTTTTATATTGTTCACTTTTCTAAAAGACTACAAGAGTGAACAATATAAAAATGTACAAATCCATCAAGCTATGCATCCCATCATCAAGTGTCACAATAATCTGATGCAATGATGATGAGCTATAATAAAATAAATTACCTGCATAAAATGTTGGTGGGTATAATCCACAGCGCTTTTGTGCAAACTCATGCAGGACTGTTGTTCAGCAAACAATGCAATTCCTAAACAATTGCACGGATCCAGCTGTTTTTCTAGGAAATCACAACAAGCTTTTGTTACTGCATGCAGTTGGAGTAGGCAGGAGGTCGAGAGGAGCACCTCAACTGTTTCTTCACTTAGTTCTGTCAAATAAATCCAAACTTGTAACATTTCACCATCAAAATGTACAAAGGAACAAAGAGATTTATTTATATCTTACATACCAATAATGCCTGTATAGCAGTAATGAACAAGTGAACGAAGTGTCTGAGCGTCAACCTTTAAAGTTATTTCTGGTAATTCAGATTCCTTCATTGAGCCTGTGAACATGGCTGCAAAGTACTCGCTGCATGATGCTAGAACAACTTTGTGTGCTGGTATCCTGTTAGGAAACTTTCATTTTAATTGGCAACTTCTTTGTCTATACATTTAACAGACTTGAACTACCACCACCACTACTACTAACTTACTAATAATCCTCAATTTAAATTAATTATTTTTTTGAGAAAATAAGAGGTTTGTCATTGAAGAGATTATTTTAATTCTTTTTAATATTTTTATTATTATTTCCTTCAACTAAATGGTAAAGGAAATAAACTGTACAATTTAATACAATTATACTTAATAAACCCACCCTAAAGATAATTAGAAGATTTTATGTATGAAATGAAAACTGAATCCAAATTTATCTGCTGCAAAAAGATCTGCTTAATTTAGAAAAAAAAGTAAAAATATGGTTCAAAATAGAAGTCCTTTTTTCAAAGTCCGTGAAAGAGTGTAAAGCTTTGAGATGAGTTTTTGTACTTAAGAATGCATTTTTTTAATTAAAATGTGACTAAAAAATTGGCCTATTCCTTCAAGGGTAATAACATTTCATTGGAATTGGAAAAAGCAACATAATAACATCGATAAATGAGTGAGCAATTAGAACAAAGAAGCCGTAGCTTTTTTTTTGCTTTACGAACAGGAAACAATTATTTCGTTACTTACCTGCATCCATCGGCAAGTAATGCTATATCGCAAAGTTTTTGCGCCTGGTAATATCCGTAAATATTTTTCATTGTGGTTTCGGAATGACCTTTGTTACAATGGTATTCATCTGGATTAGATCCACTTGAAAGGCTTAGTTGGCTTAACTCTCGAGGCAATCCTTCGTCAATAGAATTAGTTGATACGTTGTCTTTCGCCGTCTCCGGCTTTTTAACGTCACAGTTTGACATTTTTATTCAGTATAAACTAATTTTCCGAGTTCTTTTATTTATCAAATGTAGATGTTTACAAGCAAAATATTTTTTACAACTAAAATAACAATGAACTCGAAAATTGAAAAAAAATTACTGACTGAAAACAACGACAAATCATTTTTTTATCTGGGTGTACGGCTCTGAGCACAGACGACAAATGAAGGCCTGAGTTCTAGCTATTTTTTAAAGACAAAGAGACCACCCAAGAACCACAGTGGTATATAATGGCTACGTTCCACTTAGCGATCCTAACAATCACGCTCACGACCGCAGTTTTTTCAGTTTCACATATTGCGAGCGTTGCAACCTTAAATCAAAAGAAATGAATTTTAAAGCGTTGACGTATATAATAATAGATAAATTATCTAAAAAAAGATTATCCGTCACTATAAGAGTATTGTTGATCATTTTGATTAAAATGCTATAGTTTTTTATCTCCCTCATGGATAAACATAGCCTATTGACATACACATACCTACCTAACTTATTTAAATGATAAGGTAACCAAAAAGTTGGATGGACTATGAGTTGTGTTGAAGGGGAAGTTTGTTTATAAAAAATAATTAGTTCATTACTCTTGCTCATGAAAAACTATCAAAACACCACAGCTGGGCTACACAAGCATTTCAGCCTCTAGGGGCTAAAGTTATTCAGTCAGTGGGGTGCTCATATAGAAAAACTGTCAGGTAAACTCAGCTCAGCTGCTTTTGCAGTGAGAAAAATAAGACAGTTTACTGATGTTGATACAGCTAGACTTGTTTATTTTGCGTACTTTCACAGCGTAATGTCTTACGGTATTTTGTTGTGGGGCAAGGCTGCTGATATACATTCTATATTTGTACTTCAAAAAAGAGCAATTCGAGCAATATATCAACTAAAATCACGCGAGTCCCTTCGTCAAAAGTTTAAAGAAATAGGCATTTTAACAGTAGCCTGTCAGTATATATATAACAGTATAGTTTATGTAAGACAAAATATTAATTTGTACAAACGAAAAGGAGATCTAAACCCACGTCTTACTAGACACGGGCATAAGTTAGTTATTTCTGCATATCGTCTCCAAAGAGTTAAAAAATCTTTTGTGGGTTTGGGTGTACTCTTCTATAACAAGATCCCCAAGACTGTGATGGACTTGCCAATGCACAACTTTAAGCAATGTGTTAAAAAACATTTACTTAGTCGAGGTTACTACACTATTGATGAGTTCCTTAACGACAAAGGTGCTTGGAGGCCATTGGATCAGCTTCCACCTTCACACAGGAAATAAAACTATAAGAAATTGTAATTTAATTGTTATCAAATGTAAATTGTAATACTGTATGACTTTTTTCAAAAGAGCAACTGTTGAGTTTCTTGCCGGTATCTTCTCAGCAGAACCTGCCTTCCGAACCGGTGGTAGAATCTTTACAAATAGTCAACTGACGTGTCAAAAGTGCTTGTAAACTGAGCCTACTTGAAATAAATGAATTTTGAATTTTTTGAATTTTATTTTGTTTTTTTAATTTTTGTCTGTTACGTGTACTATAGTAAAATCATTAATCCTGCGAATTTTCTGACAGTTGCTAATGTCACTTTCTAAAATAATGATACGATATTTATTGTCATAGTGATGTCCTGTTCTGTATAAGTAAATAATAGTGCCTCAGTTCATTCACTCTTATACAGGAATTTCGAACAGAAATTTCTATCATAAAGCTTTCTGACCGACGGTTGAAAACATAAATTGTGTAAATTATGTAATTTACCAATTCTTACCTATTTGCAATAGTCTCTGAGAGTATCACTAGTTGCGATTTGAAAATTTAGGGTAATGAATTATAAAATTCTAAGAATAAAATATTTATTGTACAAAAAAGTGTTACAGTTGTTATTTAGTTACAAAATCCTCCTCCATCCTCATAAACTTGGCGTTTTTGGGAGGATGGTGGGTTCACTAGTATGCTAATTATTATCTACTAGCGGACCCTGTCAAGCTTCGTGTTGAGTCATTTCCTACCCCTATTCTATTCTACGCCCACCCTACCCCTACTCTACTCCTCTACTGTTTTACAAGTTCCTCGACTACAAGTGGTATTAAAATTCATTATTTATGTTATTGTGGAGGGGAGGTATCAGTGTTGGTATAAATAGTGCTCAGCTCAGTTGTTTGTTAAGCAGCGTAGACACCGTCACGCTGCCAGTCGCGTTAGTGATTTTGTGAAATAACGTTTTGTGTTGTAATAATGGTTTATCATAAATTGTTTACTGTGGGCATTGAAAAGATCCTTTAAACCTACTCCCAAGATCACAAGTCCTGTGACCTCCACAAAAGTTTCCTCTACCACAAAATAATGGTATAATCACTGTCGCTGCTACTCGGCACGTCACACATGCTCCTCGCGCTACTCCTGTATTATCTTATCTACTCGTACTCCTAAATTTTAGGCGATATAAAAAGGTAAATCCATGGTATTACAAGTACTACCGTACTATCAGAAGGTATTCGTATTAAAACAATAGAAACACAATATATATGGCTGAGGCATTTATTAACATTTATTTTTATTTTTCGATTTTTTTTATCTTAATACAACATATATAGTAATTAACAATACATAATAAATAGTCCAAAAGTATATTACGCCTACAAAATAGCGTAGTCGTTATAAGATTACCGCCATATGAATTGCTGATACATGTTCTGTGAATGTAAAGGCAACTCATGCATGGCACTGTTGACAGTTAGGAATGTTCTCTGAGAGAATAGGAAGTTGTGGTGTTACGGAATGAGGGTGAAAGGAATGGTATTCGGACATCTTAGTTTTGAGGAACAAACGAACGAAGGTACTACGTCTACTTTGTTTCACATAGGCCTGGCAACGATAACTGAAACGACTTGCCCAGTGAAAACATCTTAGAAAATCGGAAAATATTATTCAACATTCTTACCTATTTCAATTTCAGCGATGTTTATGATTAGTGTAGTTATAAATAATACCTACTTGATACATTGTTTGTCTCTCGCAAACATAACATTCTGAGAAAATATACCTATGTAAATCTCTATATAGTGGTAATGGAACGTATATAAGTATCTACAAAAATAGTTGCATTTTTAAACAATATACTTATTTGAGAAACGATAGCTGAAATCATACAAAATGTCTTCGTCAATACGGTAACAAACAGGTTGCAAACATTCATCGGAAATTGGAAAATGTGAATTTTGTTATGAAAAATTAAAATAACATCTACAAGGGTGTCATCTAAAAATATTGTTTCATCAACAATAAAGTTCATTGAAGTATATCAATTTCTTTAATGTCCTCTTAGGTAATTGAGCGTAGGTAGAGTAATAGTTAGGTATGGTATCTACCTTTGTAAAGGTGTTACGAGAAAAGGGTATAAGAATATTTATATAATTAAGTATAACATGTAATTTCAACGGAGATTGACTAATGAGCATTCAATCTAAAACATTAGGGGTACCCTACAGTTACAGCACGATTAGGGATTAAGTACTTAAGCATTAATTGCATCTTACTTAATTTCTTTATGTGCGTTCCGTGATGAGTAATTGTACTGAGACATTGTGCTTGCATAATACATCGTCTACGATAGCATTATAATAATGGTTGTAGAAAAATGTAATTCAGGTAGATATTAATGGTTTGATGACGTGGATAAAGCGATGACTTGTGCAATAGATATTGGGCTGGACGAGCTAACCACACTTAAGTTACAAACATTTATTCAAACGAAGACGATTAGATATCTTATGAAGATAAAAATTGACCCAAATTGCTAAACGTTTCTAAGTAATATTATGCGTTAACGTAACAATGCAGTGGAAAGAATTATAGATAAATCATAATATCATATATCCGTCCGTAAGCCTACTTAGTACTCGCACAATTAGCCCGTATTTCATACATACTGACATCATTATAACATATAACACGTATAGGTATAAATTAATAATCACATTGATAGGTAAGTCTATCACCAAGATCATGATTTGCATCTTAATCTATAATATTAAAAATATCACAATAAATTGCTGTGCACATACGAAACAGGCAAATTTGGAGTGCAATTACATTATTATATTTATTAGCATTACTTTTATTTCTAATAAATTATAAATAAGACATCGAAGAAACAATTTATACGACAGATACATTTGAGATGTTAATAACAGCCGCCAAACACATTTTGGGTAAAAAAATTAAAATATTGATTAATATTCAGATTTAGTTTAGTTTTAGAAAGATAATATAAAAATTAATTTATCCTCATATTCAGCTCGAATCGCCAATAATACAAATTATGGCCAATACACACACCCTTAAAAAATTGTTTAATTAATAATTAAACCTCGGCAATGTGTTGAAGTAATAGGCGATATTAAATGCTTAATTTGCCATATAAGTAATTGACTCATAACTCGTGTAAACCTGATTTCCTACTTAAGTGTAATATATTGAGAATTCATTGGCATTTATTAGATAAAGCTTCGAATAAATGAGTAACGAAATAAAATTAAGATATAATTTAAAAATTAATTAATTTAATTTAATTTTTCTAAAAGCAGTTAGGTTATATTTATTATTACAATTCAACTTGTGTACCTTTAAGTTTTATGTGCACATAGCACATGAAATCGTTTACTGTAAAACCGAGACAAATATAAACACTTTAGTTGAGTGAATTTGCTAATTAACCGATAGTCAGCTCAGAAGCTAATTCAGTGTTTCATGTAGGTACGTCATTTCTAATTAGATTGGTATTACTACCTAACTAATTCGTGCAACTTGTGGTCCACCGCTGATAAATCATTATGTGATTTTACACCAAAGCATTCCCGAGATAATGAGTATATTTATGTTTATTTAAACAATATGTCTTGGAATATCTTGAGATATTTCAAATTATTATTACTAATCTAAATCTTAAATACCGCAGAGACTGATGGCTCAAGAACTTACGTTCTATCAGACTACAACGGTATTTATTTAATATTTTAAGTGGAATGATCAAACCCAACGCTTATATACATATAATATCATTTTATATATATATTGGTTTAGATAAACTTAAAAACAATGCTTTGGCGAGCCTCCTAAATCACAAAAGACTTATCATTAATACACTAAAGTTCGCATTTTAAAAAGTTAATTTTAGAATAGTATTTTTTATGCTATAATTCTATAATTTTAATTAATATTTTTACATCGCTCAAGTACCGAACAAACCAGCATTCCGTTCACGTGATGTTAAGTGATCACCAGCGCCTGTAAATAGTTGCAGTGCTCGTGTCACTGCTAATGCTATGCCGGTTTTTGAGCGATAAGTTTATCCGTCCCATAAATAACCTCATATTAAAATTGTGTGGTTTTAAAAACCAAACAGTTTAAATATGGATATATATTAGATCATGCATCGTACAGACGTGATCTGGCATTTTTGGTGGTGGTAACAAGCCATCAAGATAGAAACGGTAGCTTATACAGTGGGCATAATTTATTAATAAAAGTGTTCAATTAATTTTATTAATCTAAAATCTAGACACAAAAATATAGTGCATATAATAATTATATAAGTGAGTACTTACTACCACATTATGTGCAATGTATTATTAAACAATGAATCATAATTATATAATTATGATAAAAATACTGTAGATTTATTATAACATAATTAATCTACTGTATTTTATGATTTTAACTAGATCTAATAATATACTTTTTTAATAAATATGTCTACTTTTTTTACTTAGGTGTATAGTAGTTAACTATGCTTAAATAACATTAATAGATTTGACATAAAATGATTTAATTCAATTATATTCCTGTATATCCTAATTACTTAAAAAATCAATGCGAACATTAGTGTTGGCGGTATGTATTTATTAGAGTAGGTTTATAAAGTTCTCGTTATATAGGTACTATTTAAAATAAATAAATGTAAAAAAAATAAAAATATATTATTCCGTTATTCTGTATATTCATATTTTTGTTTTGGTGCGACTATATATTGATGCCGCTGAATTCTCAGTTTATTATAAGTAGGTATTTTTACTTATATCATTAGTAAGTATATTTGAAAATATACATAATAAAGCATTAACAGGTGCTTATTTATTTAAATGAATCATAAGTTTACTACAACATAAACATATCGTTGTGGTGTAAAACAACTGCTCAGACTTAAATAATATAACAAAGAAGTGATATACCTATCTAATTATAATGAATTCGGTCACAGCATATGAAGAAATCTATACCTAAAATGAATATACTTTAAAATAGTCGATAATAATTCATTCAATTTATAATAATTAGTTATATATGATTTTTTAGGATTATTTCATTATATTAATAGCTGTGTGATTGAAATATTCAAGTCTTCGAGATCATTCGTATAATAATAAGTAATAAAACATTTATACTAATATAAATTATGATGAATAATTTAGCATATAAGTCTTTCCTATGGCGACTGCTTGCATAGATCAATTTATACTGTAAACAGCCGCCAATCGCCAAATGTAGGCCGCGTAACTAAATAAACACATTAGGTTTAGCTATATACACATATTTACCGATCTCTTATATACTTTACAACCCTCATAATAAGGAAATTATCAATAACTTAATAATAGAGTAAATTGAGTGAATAAATAGTGTAACAAATTCATAAAAACGTTCATGTTCGACAAATGAAGATCTATTAGTTAACCTAAAATAGTTTTATTATGTTAATATGTATTTTCTACCGACTAACAAATGTCGACTACCAGTCTCACATATTAGTTAATAAGTGCTAGAAGGTACCAAATGAGAAATAAATCAGCTGCGAAGATCATTATTGGGACGAAACCGAGTCGCATTAAGGTATACTTCCAACGATTTCTAGCATTCATACAATAGGTCCTCCGAAGCACACGCGCTGAACGGAACGTGTTTGAATTTCGAATCAGAGTCCGCTGTCAGAATCTTTACACTACACTTTCAGTGGTTAAGTTTCGAGAATGGCACCACTACTTGATATGTTTCAATATCGCGTCATCTAGTTAACGTGACTGGTTACGCCCGAATATTTCCTGTGGAGGTTTGCAGCCCTCGCTGTATGCAAGTGCATATGGCCGATCAATTTAAATGTCAGTCTATCCGTGCAGCGCTATGGGAACTTCCGTAACAGCACTGGGGTTTCAGGGTCTGGGAGTGTGGGAGCTTAGCGGCCGCGCGCCCACCGCAAAAGCGCGTCGGCGAGTACGTCCAGGTGGGCCTTCGTCTGGAAAAATAAACAAATATTATTGAGTAACAAATATTGGTGCCCACGACAAGTTTCCTGATCAACTCCTACTTAAAAACATCGGACAAATACGAGACTCGCCCACCGAGGGACCCGTACGTAGGATCATTATAAATAGTTCAGGAATCTAATTGTGCAGGTTTTACCGAGCGTTTGCGATTTCAGGCCACCTGTTTTTTTAGGATTTAATTACAAATGTAGGTATAGTTTTGAATTTGTCTTGTACTTGTAATCTAAATTGATTTTGCTTGCTAAATTTCAAAGTTCTACGTCATCGGATCTCAAGTACCCTATGAGTTTTGATTCCTTTAAGAGTGTCGAAATATGCGTCTTTTTTTACGTAAACATAGAAGTAAATTTTTTTCACAACTTCATGGGACCGTAGACCTCGGTATACACTATACTATTTAAATTTTAACTTGATACCTCCACACATTTCCGAAATAAAGGTTCTTGACAGACACACAGACAGACACCGACTGACTGACGGACAACAACGTGATCTTATAAGGGTTCCGTTATTCCTTTTCAGGTAGATTATTCTAAAAAGTATCTAAAGTATCTAAAATAAAAAAAAAACCATTTATTTCAGGTTTACACCCATATTAGGAAAAATATAAAAACAAAAATAAAATTAAAAAGTCGAAATAGTATAGGTAAAATGTCAGAATAATATGAAATGTCAGTAAAAAAAACAGTATCGTCATTATTATTAAAGTCCGTCAGGTTAACTTACAATTTCCGTATCGGCATGGGCACTGTAATATGTCTGTCACAGCAGTGACGAACATAAATACAATCGAGCCTTGCCGCGATAGCTCTAAGAATGCTGTTGGAACTGCCCCTCACCCTTCGGACCATCGACACGCATCTTTTCCTTATACATATATATTTACCGTTTTATAAAACATGCAGGCCTGTCGATCCTCGTCTTCCCCGTTGGGGCAGTCTATGAACCCGTCGCAAAGGACGTGGTCGTCGATGCAACGGTAGCGCCCCTGGCGGTCGGGCGTGGGGCACGCGAACCTTTCCATACCGTCCGCGGCTGGCGGGCATTCTGGAACAAGCGACCGATATTTGGAGATACTATACATAATTTTTATTTTTTATTCTTTACAAGTTAGCCCTTGACTACAATCTCACCTGGTGGTAAGTGATGATGCAGTCTAAGGAAGCGAGCTAACTTGTTAGGAGGAGGATGAAATCCACACACCTTTTGGTTTCTACACGACATCGTACCGGAAATCGCTTGGCGGTACGTCTTTGCCGGTAGGGTGGTAACTAGCCACGGCCGAAGCCTCCCACCAGGCAGACCTGGACCAATTATGAAAATCTCAATCGCTCCAGCCGGGGATCGAACCCAGGACCTCCGTTTTGTAAATCCACCGCGCATACCACTGGGCCACGGAGACCGTCAAAATATGGTGGTCGACCCCTCACTAGGTGGACCGAGAACATCAAGCGGATTGATTGCAGGGAGCTGTTAATAATGAATACAAAACTTTTGTTCTTACTGCTTCGTGAGAACTGCGGTTAACCTATTTGTCTACAGATAATGAGGGCGAGGGTCCATATCAACAACAACATAAGATAGTTTTTGAAAATAATACCTAATGACGATGAGAAAGACTGTGATGTACGGTGTTACACCTTTGTGCTTAGGAGAGAGACAGGTTAATAAGATCATTCTTAATAACCTGATTTTGTAATAAAAACTTTACCGACCCTTGATCCAGCAGTTAAGTGAAAGCTTCTTATGGTGTTGACTGAAACAACTATCGGAATAATAATAGTTGACTCAGCATTTCACATGGCGGTAATCTCGTGAGCCAGATTATAATCATGGAAAAATAATATGAACAATCATAATATATTATTATTATCATTCAAAGGCCGCCAGCATTGCATTGCATTGAATTAGCATGGTCTGTTTATTCCGAAGTTCGCCATTCGTGTGTAGCGTGGATTAATCCTCCTTTAATAAGGAAAAAGCCTTCACTACGGGCCCTGAAAATGGCTGTTCTTAATGACAGAGGTGCATGTATAAGGTAGTCTAAATAGGTATTAAAACATCCATAGTTCAAAGTTAACCTGCAAATGTGAAATGTTGAGTGAAATCAACAGATTTCCCATGTGAGTTTGTTGTGATGCCAATTTTTTCCATTAGTCTATTATTATTGTAAAATACAGTGTGCTTAAAAAGTAGCGGCGCTCAGTTATTTTTTTATTTAGTATTTATCCATTTACGTGATTACAATTTTTTAATAGTGAAACGAATGGACGACGATTCAAATGTAAAAAAATTCGTTCGCTCTTTTGTATACCTACGCTTTAACCAAAAACCACCTAGTTATATTAGTTTGTAATCGACGAAAGTTCTTCACAATTACTTTCATCAACAGCAACAACAACAACTGTATTCGTCCACTGCTGGACATAAGCCTTTCCGAAAGCGCGCCACCACATACGATCCTCCGCCTTCCTCATCCAGTCACTACCTTCTTGATAGTGTGGAGTGTGGAGGGCGTCCTACACTGCGCCATCTGTTCTACGACAGATATGGCCCGCCCATTGCCACTTCAGTTTTCTAATCCAATTGCTTTACTCTAATAAATTGTTTTGTATTTGTTATTTAAGATGTTTAATTAAGCCCTAATTTCAGTACTGTTTATTTTTCATTGGCACATATTTCCAAAGCAATGGAAAGTCCATTGCATCCTATGTACGATATAATATAGTATTTTGTATGCAACGAAAAATGTAAAATAGAAGTCATATATTAATACTGAAATGAAACAGAGACGTGCTTGCACAATTCTAGTCCCCATTTTCAGGAGGTAAATGTTTCCAAGTATATTAGGATAAAGCCGTGATAACCCAGAAGAGCTGTGATAACCCAATGGAATAGGATAGCTCGAAATCCGAAAGGCGTAGTTTCGTATCTGGTCCGGGGCATGCACCTCGGCCTTTTCAGTTATGTGCATTTTAAGAAATTAAATATCACGTGTCTCAAACGGTAAAGGAAAAACATCGTGAGAAAACCTGAATACCTAAGAATTTTCTAGTGTGTGAAGTTTGCCAATTCTATTTCATCCTGAGAGGAGACTGTTGCACAGCAGTGAGCCAAATATGGGTTGATAATGATGAGTTAATCGAATGCCAGACATACTTATTCCTTATTTTATTAATGCTGAAAGTTTACACATACATAGGTAATTACGGTAGCTAATTATGAAGCTTGTACCGTGGTGACTTTGGACAGTAACAAGTTTGAAGGGATCCTCAATATTCCGAATATTAAACGTTTTTTGTAATATTTTCTACGAAATATCATGAGAAATAATTATCATGAGAAATAGCTTAATGGCCGGTTAGGTGTTTTTCTAAGGGTTGCCGCTGAGCTAAGGACCTGGAATACGTATAGGGATATTATGACGTGGAAAATATTATAAAAATACGCCTCTTGCTTGGACGGTTGAGGGTGTGGTCATTTGAAACCTACTTTCCATAGGTCCAACTCCATACTTGGCTACCGTACTTATCGGTGACCAAATTTCAACCTTCGTACAATGAGGTCTTGCTATTGCAATATGTATAACCGAAAACAGATTCAACGAAGACGTGTCAAAGTGACCACAGTAATGGAGTAGATTGACGGATGTATAACCTTCTGTTTCCCCAAAAACTCTCTTTAGTTATTGATTTATTCTACCCTAACTCTTTCAACACAGTGTATTGCTATTTTCGACTATTGTCACTTCTGCAGTTTTTTTTTCGGGAATTACCACCAGATTAAGTGAGACTTATTGTATAGAAGTAATTACAAATTTTTGCTTTCACACGTAAGGGGCCCTTGTAGTCCAGGGGTCCGTATTATTGATACGGTATATGTATATACGATATGGCGGTAGCTACGCATCTGTACTGAGTACTATATTAAGTTGCCCTCCCGGCACTCGTCCACGTGGTGAAAGTTTAACCAACTATTTTAATTGAGTTTGCCAACTTGTACTGGTGTAATATGTAGCTGGGTCATTCACGTATCAGATTTTATGTCAGGTTGAATAATGTTGGCTTAACTTATTTTGATGTTTGTTGTTTACGCATTCGCTGTTTTGTTTATATCCTATTGTCGTAATAATATTATATAAAGTTGTACGAGTATGGTGTTTGGAGGTTTTTTACTATTTAACGCTGCAAGTACTAATTAGATTTGGCTAAAATTTAAAATGAACATAGAATACCCTGAACATAGGCTACTTAAATTACAAAAAATACATACCTACTTTTCGCGGGTACACCGCAAGCACTAATTAGAACTTACTTTACTTATTACTAAACTAATTTGATAATATTAATAATAGGTAAGATTTGATGTTATGTTGGTTACGATTTAATTTAACTGAAAAACTACTCAAGCGATTTTAATTTTTTTTTACCATTAGAAAGCTACATCTTCACCAAGCAACATAAGCTTTATTCTCGTAGGATTCCCACGGATTACACGACTAAGTACAGTAAAATTTAAAATGCGTCTGTTGAAAGCTAAAAACGGAAAGGGCTGCCGCAGAAGCACTACGGCAGAATGCCTGATGATGATGATGATGACGATGATGATGATGATGATGATGATGATGATGATGATGATGATGATGATGATGATGATGATGATGATGATGATGATGATGATAATGATGATGTGTTTGTAGGCAAATATCCTATTTAAACATTCCTCAATGAATCATGTCATCATTTTAATGTCTTCTATCAGAAAGGAAAGAAAAAAGAAGTAGAAGGAATTCCACTTAATATGGGCAATTTAAGCAATGTTGCTACACTATTTGTACCTGTTGTAATCTACTTGTATAGATTTTCTATTTTCGGGACACAGCACAGCACGGTTTATTGGGTTTGGTCACAGAGTACGTAATACATACAAGTTGACTTATAATGTAAGTAGACGGCATCTGTGGCGCAGTCATTTGCGCGGTGGATTTACAAAACGAAGATCGTGGGTTCGATCACAGGTCACAAGATACTATAGGTACATATTGATACGATGAATCGAGTTATATTCGCAAAAACTTCTTTGATGTCGCTTCTTTCACACACAAATTCTATTTGTACACCATAATACTAAAATCAAGCCAAATCTAGAATTAGAATATGACAGAAATGACTCCATAGAGGTCATGCTATCATCTCTGTGCTCGACGTCAAATATTGATGTGGAATAAAAAATAGATTCGCGCTAGTAATGAGGGCGTTGCGCTTTGCCCTTATTATGCTCACACGTTCTGTTGGTTGCCTCACTGCATTCGCTCACACACTACAAATTTCTCGAATTTCCATAAATTACCTATTCTGACATTTCGAAAAATAAATACGCAATATTTGTACGTTTTATTCTATCAACTTTATTTTTTATTGTTAGTCGTTATAGTGAGAAATAATACATTGGCTAATATAATTGCCAACACATGTTGGCGGTTGGAAAAAAAATACAAATCGTTTTACCTATATTTATTATACAACTACGAGTAGCGGACGCTCCGTGGTTTGACCCGCTCAGGTCCCGTTTCTGTAGAAATATAGGCATAAAATATAGCCTTTAACACTCACCAAAAACGTGGTGAGTATCAAAGGCTTCTTTCTATTGAAAAAAAAATCGTTTTTCTAGATCCAGTCTGGATCGATAAAACAATTTTTTTTTCAACCATACAACCTCATAAAGTTACAAACCGGTTCCGTAGTTTCGTCATGTCCGTCAGTCTTTCCGTCCGTTACTCGTGTCTTTGTTACTACGTACTTCCAATAGACTATATATAATAAATAATATGGGCAAGAACTAATTCATCATAAAATTTATAAAATTTTATCAGTTATTACGAACGTTGAATATATTATCCGAAGTTGAAGGTAATTTTTCGAGATGCGATCCCAATTTTCCGTTTGTAAAGAAAGTATTTTACTTTGAAGATCATGTCTCCGCAATTTCTCAAAAGCTAATGAGGCATGCGAAATATAGAATTGTTGTTATGAGACGGAAAAAATATAAAATAGGGATACAAAATGGAATATGCTTCTATTTATTCGTACTTATCTTTCTTTATAGATCTCTAATGTGATGATAATATGCGAACATAATAGCGGTCACAAGTGACTTGATTCACAGTATCTGTTACATATTTAAATAAGAAATTCTATTATCTAACTACAAAACCAAGTCCTTATTCAACCAGTCCTAGATTGCCTATGAGCTATATTAGCAACTGTTTGGGGCCTAAGAATAAAAAAAAAGCGCACGAAGCTTAAGCAAATTTAAAATCTCCTTAACTCCAAACGGAAATAAACCTACTGAACGAATACTAACGCTATTTACTTCCAATACACAACTATCCATAAGGCAGGGTACCTATATGATTTGTCAAAACTGTTAGAATAGAATAGAATAGAATATCTTTATTTGTCCACACACAAGTAATAAAATAAAAATAAACAAAGAGAACATACAATACATACATCTGGTCGTGGACAAAAAAGGTATCCACCTCAGCACGATGCCACAGCGAGCTGTGGCGCTGATTTTCAGTTGAAACTTTGTGTGTTCACGGACGTGTCTACGTGACGTGTCTTAGCTTAAAACTTATACATGGTTACATATTATATGATTTATATTAAGTAAAATAAAATAATGAAACAAAAAAGAACAAAGTAAAAAAAAAATAACAAAATTAACATATATGGGAAACTAAATTAACAGGAAAAATCAAACAATAAATACGAGTCAACCCGTAAAGTGAACGATCTGCTTATATATCTGCTGAAATAAGTGTTAGTCGTTAAAATAAGATAATAATTGTTGGAAATATCAGGAAAAGTCCAGTCACTTGGAAGGTTTCTTTGAAAGCCATGTTAACCCCTTCACGATATAATAAAACAGTGCGCGAGATATTTTTTGGAGATTACACAAACATATCAAAGTTACACCCCACTTTTTACTTCGTCTTTTATACATAGCCCTCTAGGGCTTCAGTGTACCCGTTTACTTAGGTTTTATCATAAAGTAATGGTGAAAAAATTGGTTTTTCAAACAGAATTGATGTTCATTTAGATTCGTAAGTACATTTGGTAAGTAGTATTTTTTTACATGATTAAAAAAGCAACAGTGATAAGTAAAGTCACAATATTAAAAAAGCCCTTTTTGGCAGTCGGGTAATTAACCTATGAGGGTTTTAAACGCGTCTTGGTCCGAGTCCCCACAACTAATTCAGCCAATATTTCTTTTTTTTGTAAACACAATATTATTTAGAAATAGTTGACTAGTTATAAAAAGCCTATAAGCTCCGTTATTACAAGTAGATATTTTCTTTAACCACCTGTAATTTAATAGCGGAGCTCATTGGTTGGCAAACTTAACTACTAGTTATTTCATTTTCCATGTATAAAAAGACTTTTTAAAGCGAGTACATAAATTATTCTTTCTTGTCGTTGATTGTAGGTCAATATACATCGAATAACCTATTATTGCTCTTATGTCAAGGGTTAAGCGCGTAGGTGGTATATAGTGAGGAAGACCTTTGAAGTTTATTTTAGTTAGTGATTAATTTAGTCTCATTGACGTATCATCACTGTTAAAAGTTTTAGTCACATTTTATCAACAAAATTTTTCGGTATTTTAGAGAAATTCATTATATAATTTTAATTAGATGTACGAGTTATACAATAATAGTTTGCAAATTGTTCGGTTAATTGTTCGTAAAATAGATACCTAGTAACATAAAACCATTTTCTTGCCGCTGCCGACTCGGTTTGAAACTTTATTCCTTGCAAAATATTTAGATCGTTCCGCCGACTATTTCAGGTTTGTTGCTTGTTTGTTAGTTGCTTGCTTGTTGTTGCTGCTGCGCTGAGGGCTGGACGATATCAAAAGTCAAAAGTCAAAAAGTCAAAATTCATTTATTTCAAATAGGCTTAGTTTACAAGCTCTTTCGAAACGTCAGCATCAGATCAACATCCAGATCTGCCTCGTGTGGCAGACGTGTGCCGAGTGCTTGTTCTGGCTTCAGCCGACTTCCTAGGTGGAAGGTGAACGTGACTTATTGTATTTTTTTTTTACTTTTTTCTTGCTAATAATTAATAAAATTAATTGAATATACAACAATCTAATATTATAAGAGGAAGTCTGATAGTGGCACCAGAGATAGACAATATGAGGTGTAAAAGGTTAGCTATGTTTGGACATGTATAACGGATGAAATGAAAGTCATATTATACTAGAAGAATGTTGAAATTGCAAGTAAAAGGACAGGCCAAAGAAGACATGGTTGGAGTGTCCGAAAGCGGATATGTGTGTAAAGATAAGAGATAAGTTGACAAATTATATTAAAACGGAGTACGAGTAGTAGAGATTGACATATTTTTCCGACCCCACTTAAGTGGGAGACATTATTATCAACCCATATTTGGCTCACTGCTGAGCTCGAGTCTCCTCTCAGAATGAGAGGGGTTTTAAACTTTTCAGTTGTGTGCATTTTAAGAAATTAAATATCACGTTTGGCCAGCGTGGTGCACTATTGGCCTAACTTCTCATTCTGAGAGGAGACTCGAGCTCAGCAGTGAGCCGAATATAGGTTGATAATAATGATGATGATGACTTAAGTAGGATAAGGTAAAGGAGATGATGATGATCTATTTACAAATTACGTAACGGGGTACTTTTATACCGTGACGTATTTATCCTTTCAATCCTCTCATGAATAAATAGGTTATACACTTGAATTTTTTACAAAAGAAGAATGGAAAGAAAGTACCTAATATTATTTTCCGTGTACACGGTAGGTTAATATTTTATAAAATCTATAAATAACGTTTTGTCTGAAGATGCATATCGGTTGAACATTTTGCTTTCAGTTTTGTACTAAAAATAAATCAATTTCGTAAGTTATTTGGTCTGTAACAGTTTATTCGAAAGCCGAATAGCCTACATTCGGGTATCGAAAAAGAAATCTACACCCAGGTTCCATATAATTTACTCCCCGCGGTTTCACCCGCGTAGTTTCAATTACTATAAGAATATGGAGATACAATAAAGCCTAAATTTCTCGCTGATAATCATGATCCATTGGTGAAAGAATTTTTGAAATCGGTCTAGTAGTTCCGGAGCATATTCATAACAATCAAACAAAAAACCTAATCTATCTTCTTTATGGTATTGGTATAGATTTTATGGAATTATTAAAAAATATTCATGATTGATAGCTATGTTACGTCCAGCTATAACCCAGAAGCTGCCATGTAAGAGTTGGCCTATAAACCTCGCACATGGTGGTGGTGGTGGTGTGATCAGCATCGGCCTACATTAACTGACGTCAACCGCGGTTTGCTCTAAAGTTAACAGCTAGCGATCATCATTACTTGGTCGATCGTCGATCGGTAGTCATTTAGGTATAGGTTAGGTGTAGGTTTTACTTATAGAATGTAATAGATCGATTGCCGATCTTAGTTATAATTTATGAATTCAGATCGATCTCCGATCGCGATTCATTATTTAGTTATAGTTGGTTATAATATATTTTTCTAATAATAATTATATTGCAAAATTTCTTATTAAATAAGTATAAAATCATACGCATTTGCATTCTTCAACCCCCTAGCTGCCCCAAAACGCAAGTGCTATACGAATAAATATACATGTAAACAAAACATTATTACTGTATTATGGTGAAGGAGTACTCGTATATCGTAAATTAAAATCAACACTATATGGGTACGCCTCAAAGGGATTAGGTGCTTAATTGATTCGGCGGATTAAAGGTGGCTAAAGCCAAACACAAATTGTAGACTCGGATACTGTAATTTAATCACAGTCAAAGGGTTTCAGAAGGGCTCTTTGAATGTATTGATTTAGGATTTGTCGCAATGCAAACTCTTAAAAAAAGGGTAAGGTCATATTGAAGTATTACTAATGACAAAGATCCTTGGAGGCACACCACTTTTACATAATAAGTAGAATTAATTAATTTATGTAATGATAATAAACATTATAAACAATGATGATTTTAAAAGAACAACTGTTGAGCTTTCGAAATGACATGAACGAAAATAAGATTCTATGTAAAAATGTCATCCGGTGCTTACTGGTGGATATCACTCGGTACGTAAATGACGTTTTGTCAATTTGATGTTTATTTTAATAAATTGTTA
Source organism: Bicyclus anynana (assembly GCF_947172395.1). Taxonomy (NCBI): domain Eukaryota; kingdom Metazoa; phylum Arthropoda; class Insecta; order Lepidoptera; family Nymphalidae; genus Bicyclus; species Bicyclus anynana. The sequence goes on from NC_069095.1 coordinate 7,177,448, forward strand.
ATAAAGATTAAAATGGCGAATAAGATAGCAGGCAGGGGCAAGTTACAGGTTTCCACCTAGTACGGGGCCCTTGCAACTTGTATGTAATACTTTAGCTAATTAATAAACGTGTTTTCATTTTTATAGGTATAGCGAATTAACCTATGAATTCAATAGGTTAGTCCGCCATTCCCGATTGGAGTAGCTAGATGGATCTAAACTTCAACCACCCTCTCATGTATCTACAATCAATAAGGCGAAGCTTCCTAACACCGAGCTATTGAAACTTTCAAAAACATTTAATTTATCAAGACTACAGAAGCGGTATAGTATTCCGTTACAAAGTAAATACAGTCTTAGTAAAACAAAAGTTAAAGTTAGAATGAAAACTGAATCAATGGTTATAGCTACAGATTTATGTTACCCTAGTCCGCGCTTACGAAGATAGCCGGCTACTCAGTTGAGCGTCTATTTTTAGCTACGCCGGGGAAAGTGAGGCCACGGCTCGATTGCGAGCGCCCTCTACAAGTATCTTCGTAGCTCGCTACGTCTTTTGCATTCGTAAACAGGCCGCAAGACCGTTCAGGCTAACGGGGGCCTGCTAAAACTATTTTTTTATGATTTCCGATAATGGGACGGGACTTGGGAAGTTGAGTGTAACTTCTTTTTACTAAATGCTTCGTTGTATTGGACTGATTAATATAATAAGAAGGGGGAATTTATTTATTGACTAGCGACGGTCGCCTCGTGGTTTCTGTATTTCGTTGTAGCCTTAGTTTCTGTTGTAATACGAGAATAAAATAAAAAACGAGAATAAAAATCGTTTTAGTGGCTTAGGTTTGAAAGCGTAACAAAGAAACTAACTTTCGCATTTGTAATATTACTTAGGATATTTACTATCATATCTAAGCGATCTACATACAATATCCGCTTTAGTATGAATAAGATTACATTCGATTGATATTATAAGACAAACATATTGATGTAATATTACCTATTTATAAAATAAAAATAAAATAAAGCGGCTTCAAAAATATTAAAATATACTACACTAAAACGTGAAAAATAACATCGAACCTATCTGTGCTATATACTGCATGTATAAAAGACAAACCAAGTAATTATATTTAAAAAGCGAAATCGTACACATTACTTTTGAATCTACAAACTACATTGGCAACTTGAACTATTCATAGAGTGGACGAAGGCGTAATTTGAAACAATATAGAGTATAAACACGCTAATATTTGACAAACAATCATTAGTACAATTAACTTACAATCAAGTACTATTTAACTTTGTTATTATACAAACTTTGTGATATATTCGCGACGAATAGTAGCATAAATGTGTGTATAAATTTTTTATTATGAACAGTTTTAGTTCAATTCAAAACATTTTCAAAGTAGTTTCCCAGAAGTTGGCAGGTAAGTAGGTACTTGCTTTGACATAAAGTTGAACAATTATAGCTTTGGTTGAAGTTTGTGTTATGCAAAATATATTTGAGAAAATTATACGCTGCAAGGAAATAAAAATGATTGTAATACAACAATTATATCAATTTGAATGATGTGATTAAGTAAGGTACAATACAAATTAAGAAAAATCCAAAAGAACAGCGAAAAAATACAAGAATTTAATTAGGTAGCTTTGTGGGGCATTTAGTAAATATCAATTATACTTTATTAAGTTAGTACGAAGCCGTGACAGCTCAGTGGATATCCTCCGCCTCCGATTCCGGCTGTGGGTTTCAATCCGGTCCGGGGCATGCACCTCCAACTTTTCAGTTCTGTGCATTTTAACAAATTAAATATCACGTGTCTCAAACATTGAAGGAAAAACATCCTGAATAAACCTGTGTCAAGTCTGCCAATTCGCATTGGGTCAGCGTGGTGGACTATTGGCCTAGCCCCTCTCATTCACATCATCTAAGAGGAGACTCGAGTTTAGCAGTGAGCCGAATATAGGTTGATAATGATGATGATGATGATGATCATAATTTTCAACTTTTTTCAACACAATTTTCATGCGCTTGAAACATTCTGCTATTCTTTTTTTATCGTTTAAAATGTATGATCATTAATAACATGTACGTAGTACGAGCATAGATCATTAGTCAAATGCCAGTAGCTCGTTGTTATCTGGTCCTTTGTAACAACAACGTGGGCGTGATCCTATGATCAACTGAGAGAGTCTGTAGACTTACTGGCGTCGAGTGTCAGCCGGTGGGTTTATACGGCCAGTAAAATCGTGTCCATCTTTACAAAATACATTTTGAACCTTTACCTTTACCTTACTTACATGATTGTAGTCCTATTTATATAATTATTAGTTAAATACCAGTAGATAGTTGTTTTGTGAGCCCACGGTAATAACAAGGTGGGCATTCTTTCAATTTAATTTTTTATTTACACTTGAAACAATTCACCGCTAGCCAAAAATGTCTGTCTCCCACAACATATACGAATAATGTAATGAATAAAGAGTTTTCCATGACCAGACTTGAGACTTCCCTCATTATAAATTCTTCTTCGTTGAGTTCATGCTCAACTATACTTGGTATATACCTACTATGGAGTTTGAACCGTGGTGGCTTTGGAAGGTTTAAGCAGGTTTTAAGTGACTGCTATTTTATAACAGTGTTAACAATTACGTTTTATATAACTGAGGAATTGTGACAGTATAAAATGCAATTGTTTTACATTTTATACAAGATATCATGAATAATGTCTTCAACCAGCTTATTTTACTGAATTTCTGATATAATTATGGCAGGGAAAATGACAGAAAATGAAAAAATTAAAGATTCAGCTTTTGGGAAATGGGAAAATGGCTATTACAGGCTCTCGTTCTATAAATAAATAGTCAAATGGCTTGACGTCAAATCTCAAACGAATAGAATGTACGTCACTAACTTAACAAACAAATACTTGAACAAATTCTTTCACATGTTCGATTTACCTCACAAAAGAATTCGATATTATCTTTTGAGTTGGCCTATATGTTTGGATTTACAAATAAGTGATTCAAACGTTCTAACAAAGATAGGGATCGGTATATGTAAGATGACTATCATATGTAAGCGTATTCTAAAGGAAGGTGGAAAGGGTGTTTGTCCGATAAAATAAAAAAGAAAGCCTATATCTGTGTTTGTATCTACAGTACTTTTCGATGCGAATAAACGACTCATTTAAAACGAATACTTGGAATTGGTTAATGTTTTAACGATACAGGCACCGTGTAAACTTCATTAATAAATTATAACACAGAATACACTGCCATTTAATAAGTTTATAATGAACGACGAGCTTTAATCCCCTTTTAATTAGAAACATGTAAATTCAGAAAGACCTTTTTACTATTAGTACAGTGTACATTATGCATAACCCAATCTTGAATAGGTTTGGCATTTGGAGTATTGAGCGGCCCGGCTTAATGAAGAAGAGTCTCTTTTCAGATTAAATTGGAGCTAAATGCAGTTAACTGTTTTTGGGACCGAAAACCGTTCTGGAGCATTTCTACTATACATATTGAGGGAGGTTTCGCTCTCAGAATGGACTTTTTATTCTGAACGCTGTTTCAAAATTTGTGGCACAATTTAATACAGATTTATTTTCAGATAAGTAATTTTATGCTGAGATCCCTTATTAGCGATACGGCTGCTGGTTTTACTTCAGCTGTTTTTTTAGGTTTATGTTTATTCTATGGTCGCGGTGCAAAATAAAGCGGCAATAGCTCAACGGTAAGAGCGGTCTGACTTATCACTGAAGGGTGGTGGTTCGATCCCCGGCCCCGTTCGTCTATTGACGTACTCACTTCTAGCACAGTCTTTCCCGACTAGTTGGACGGAAATGGGAATATTGGTAATATTATAAAAAAAGATATGGCAAATATTCTTTAAAAAAAAACAAGATCAATACAGCAAAGGTATGTCATTGTCGAAACGCAAACGATTGATTGGTTTGATAAAATCATTGTATATTATATATTTTTTCATTTGTTACCAAACACTAGTAGGTAATGAATTAAAGGGATGTGTTACTAAAATATTAATCCTATCAAAACATAAATGTGAAAATGGGAGCCAAATTGTATATCACAGATGTGTGTCGTTGTCAATAATGCCAACAAAAGAAATGATATCTAAGTGGGTGCCAAATTCTATAGATTATACAACTTAGCATACACTAAAGCTCAAGATTTGTCTTGGTTAATTTTTGCATAAAACTATCTTTATTAATAATTTATTATGTTTTCAATTTTATTTATTGTTGTGTTACTGATTTTATTAGCTGGTAAAAATTAGTCTAAAATATTCATAGATTTTCTATAAATATTTTCTGATTGTTATGAATAGTTAGCCAGTGCGGCCACATACCTATATGAAATGTATGAAATGAAAAATCGAAAATTTAAAAAAATAAAATTTTAATTAAGCGTTAAATTAAGCGTGCTGGGAAAGTGACGTAACTTAGGTGTTTTACTGGTACGGTACAGTAAATCTGGGCATTTGAAATTTTTCCGGAATAAAACCATTTTTAGAAACAGATGGCGAATGAGTATATTCATGAATGTTTAAAATTCAGCTTTCAAATTTAACCTATAATAATTAATCAGGTTTTCTATAATGTCAAGTTCTATATTACAACTATGTAATACGACGTGGTTTCTGCAGATAAACAAACAAATCCCTACATAAGTGCTACGGTTACAACGTAGCATTAGTGCTACGGCTACAACGTAGCATTCGTGCTACGACGTCCATATATTGTAAAATGCATAAACTTATTGCGCGTAGACGGCACCCGACTACCATGAATAGTTGTAGTAGATACTATGTCGTTATCTAAAATATTGTCGTATCGAAAATAATTTACTAGACTAGCTTGTAGTCGCGCTAGAGGAGTTTTTTCTGTTAAAATCACATGTTTCTAAATATACAAACAATGATTTGTATACGTTTTCATATCTACCATCTAAATGGAAAAAACAAGTTATCGATTTGTTTACTTCAAGAACTTTCGAGCGTATAATTTGTTTACTTTCGTAAAGCTTTGAATTCATAATCACTTCCATACTAGAAAACTAATAAAAGTTATTTATAACAACCCCAGGACCCAGAAATAAACTTCATATTTCCAATAATCGATACTAAAAAGTTTGAAATATTAGTAATACCTATATTTGCAAAGTTTATGTCTCTGCTCTCGGGAAAGTTACGACGTTAAGTTCCATTGAACGTTTATTTTGCGAAAGAAGCACAACAAAGCTCGCTACATTATATCACCGTAGATTGTGCGTACTGACTTCGTATCATAACTTCCGACGAATCACTTTTTTAGGCTGTAATATTTCCTTTGTGAATATTGAGAGGCATGAATCAGTATCAGTATTGAATACCGACAGTGAGTGGGCGGCGGCGGCGGGAGATTGCAGATCCATTAATCATATTACGGGTACTTTATTGCTTCAATAAAACACTGATATAAACCTACTTAACGTGGCCCAATGGACTGGGAGCTTCTGAGAATCAGGTATGTATCGAGACAGATAGCGGGCGGGATTTATAAATAAGGATTACGTGACAATTAGAAAGCTTTACGTTCAAAGCCATGAATTTAATTGAGATTAACCTAAATAGAGATTAAATAAATTGTAAGGGCGAGTATTTCGGAGTTTGTGCTGAAAATTACGCGTGGCTAATTAGATTGTGTTTTAGAAAATAGACTTTTTGGAACGTAAAATTAAAATATATTGCCCACGCTGAAATATATTTGAAATCATAAAACCGACATATGAAATGTGAATTATTAAATAGGCTAAAGCGATCCATGTTAACATGTATATTGCCATAAACAGGATGTAATTTAGAAATGGAATCTTATCTTCTAAAAATATTTTCAAGAACGTTTTGAAGTTTTTTTTGTATATTGATTACAATTATTTATAACGCTTGACTACATTCTTGCCTGATATTTGTGGAAAATGGATATAAATAAATGGATATAAGTGGATATAATTAAATATATTTTTAGTTTCTGTAGGGACTTCCAAACATGGTCTGCTAACTAAAACTGCATTTGAAGTTTGTAGTTCAATTGTGATTCCAAAACCATTGCCCATTTAAACAGTACATTAACAGTTATATGTACTTGGATAGTGATCCTGCTTTCTGCATCCACGGTCGTGGGTTCGATTCTCACAACTGGAAAATATTTGTGTGTTTCAAGTCGAACCAGTAGTTCCTGAGGTTAGCGCGTTCAAACAAACATACTCTTCAGCTTAGTACCCATAACACAGGCTATACACTTATTTTGACTTATATGTGTATTGTGAGTATATTTATTTAAACAGTATATTAGAAGTTATGTTCAAGCAATGCTAAACACAGGCTATACGCTTACTTTGAGGTAAAGATGTGTGTATTGTGAGTATATTTGTTTAAACAGTATATTAGGAGTTATGTTCAAGCAATGCAAAACACAGGCTATACGCTTACTTTGAGGTAAAGATGTGTGTATTGTGAGTATATTTATTTAAACATTATATTATAAGTTATGTTCAAGCAATGCTACTACTCGTAATATCGGCAAATGAGACAAGTTAAACGTCCCTTCCGCATCGATCCACGAGCGTGCCACTGAATGATGTAGCTGTCCAAACATCCACCGCAGATATTTATAACGACATCGTCTATGAGTAGAAGGGTCAAGATAAAAACGGAACGATGTGAGCTATTCCACAATGTCTACAGCCCCTATGTTTAACCGAATTATAAATAAATCTTGAACCTTTACTCGTGTCACTGTATAAGAATAGATTCTATTATGTGTAATCTATTTTTGTTATCATTTATCTTTTTTAGTAGCATGTATTTTAGGAAATCGCACATGCGTAAAATATTGGAAATTGTAGGATGTAGACAGGTATTCAAGTTGACAAGTATTCGAATATCAGTGTTTGTACATTATAACAAATCTAGAAAATATATGTATGTACTATGCTGATCTAACCTTGAATTAAATATTTTTGAATCTTAAAAATTACACTTTGAATAAAACTTTCCGTACATCCAAAAATTCAATATCTTATGATTGAAAATTTTATACTTTTTTTTTATACTTAACATTTCAGTTCCAATTATCGCCCTCAAAGCTTTTTCTACAAAACAGTTAAAACGTTATTTAAAAAAATAGTATTACAACACATTGGTAATGTAATCCGCAAAGTTTGACAAAAATCAGATCTTTAAAATATTAATTACAGCAGCTACAGGATTGAAAGAACTGATTCAAGAGAGAAAAGTTTGAAAAACTCGAAAAAATATAATTTGGTCACCCTAGGATTTTTTGTCAACTGTTCAAATTAGTTTTAAAAATTAGGTGGTGTATCTACTATTTACGTTTTATCCATTAATTACGGGACACTTGTATATGTAATCTATATTTAGTCCATGTCGATTGAATAATTTACCACCCCATTGATGAAAGAATTTTCCAATATGTGCAAACAAGCGTTGCATCAACGTAGCTGAAAATTTCATCTCTAATAAAAACGAAAACATGAATTAATCATAATTACAATTGCCTTGGCTGATACCCCTTAACTCCATTACTTGCACCCATAAACTAAGGATAAAGTGCCTACATAATTTGTAAGGATGTAAATCAAAATGTATTATTAGCAAACTAGACGTCGTTTATCAGTATAGTCGTTGCTAGCGAGGCAATCAGTCACAAAGCGCTTCCAATAATAGCGTACCATGAAAATAGCATTTATTGACATTTGAAAAATAGTACTTATTTGTAAATGGCAATTATAGAGGACTGGATGGTTTTATTCAGAAAATAATGTGTTAATATTCATACGTTATGTGGGTAAGTGCATAAGCTGACAGAGCTGGGTGCATTGTGTATTTTTAAGTTTGATGCCAAGAGTTCAAGTTGCCAAACAATAGGCAATATGCAGTCGAGGTTCAACGTAGTGGCATAGTTCCGCCTATTGCGTCGATTGTCAAAAACGTGTAACGGAAGCAGCCTCTATATTACTTCCTTGATTAAGATATTTTCAGTATTCAAAATGCACAATGGAAGAACTATTTTCTGTTTTTCTGTTTCTTTTCAATGTATGTTGTAGATAGTTGTAATTTGAGGATTATTGCATAGGTATTTAATTCGTATTCTTAAACGTTGAAACTTTTGTGTTACTGAGTGATCAATTGCGACATTAGCTTGGTAAATAATTGTCGGAACGAGCAGGTTAAACGTCTGAAGTTAAGTGGGAAATCGTTGGCTATAACGGAGCAGTAATGCATACAAGATACACGTTTTAAAATGCGTTGCCCTTTGCATATCAACTTGAGGCGTTGGTGTTAAGCCTCTTATTTCCCATGACGGACATTTACTTTTTTAATAAATATATTTATGCTTAAGCTTTAAAACTTTGATATTTACACCCCCGTGTAGTGGGAAATCGCAAGTCTCAGAAATACTAAGTATATCGTTAATTTATAGTTGTGGTTACGAGAACGACGAACATGATGACTATACTCCGCGCCACGAAACAAGTCCCGTAGACGTGGTGCTAATGTCTTAATGGCGCTCATTGTCTTTTGGAAATGGCGGTCTTATTGTCATTTGTGTAAGGCGCTGTCAGTAGATAAGGTTTTAGCCGAGGGACTTCTTTCGTGGCGCGGAGTCTACATCGTTCTGGATCATAATATTATAAAAAGGCACAATGAATTACAGAGTCTAAAAATACCATAAACCTGACTACCTTTCCTCTTATCATTTTATTTTTATGTTAGTAATCCTGCCCTGAAAATCGTGTTGGGCGTAGACTGTAGTTGTAGTAAATTGACAGATTTAAAGCATCTGCATTTTCTCAAAAAAAAAAAACAATCTTATGTGTAGAATCTGTATAAAATGAGACAAGGCGATATTTGGTATGACGTGTTTTGGTTTTATAAACTAAAAAAATATAAAGTAAAAGTATTATGAGGATGAAATTCCAGACTCAATCTGTTGCAAGTTTTATACAACTAGTTAACTTAAAATATATTGGGGTTAAAACGGTTCAGTTTTGTAGTTTATTGGGATGTCAAAATCTTATATCTTCAGACAAACAACAGCATGCCAATCACTTGTCTATTTATTTACTCTTCTCTGTCCACGGTGTTGGGTCCAAGTTATAAATCTCTTAGGAGGCCTGTGCCATGCAATGGTCCATTAAAGAGATTAGAGCAACATACCTATTTATAAAGATCGCTATACTTTTTGATGTTATTAGTGGTAGTTGGAAGAGTAAAGATGTTTGTTTACCAACCTAATGATAACAATTATTATTGTGAAGAATTCTACTAATATTATAAACGGGAAAGTTTGTATGGCAGTATGTTTGGATGTTTGTTACTCTATAACGCCGCTACTACTGATTTGGAATGGACATAGATTTTACTCTGGATTAACACATAGGCTACTTTTTATCCCGAAAAAAATCTATGGTTTCTCGAGATTTGCGAAAACTGATGATTTTGATGATATGAATGTTTGTTACTTTTTCACGCCTCGACTACTGAACCGAATTAGCTGAAATTTGGTATTAAGATTTATTATTGCCTGGTTTAACACATAGGCTACTTTTTATCCCGGAAAAGTCCATGGTTCCCGAGGGATTTATTAAAAACTAAATTCGCGACGGAAAAAGTCGCGGGCGTCTGCTTGTAAAACATAATTTGAAATTGAGCTAAATAATTATTATCTCCGTTTGACTACAAATTGATATTCCTACTAGAAAAAAAAATTGCAATTAATATAGTGTACCTACATTAAGTATACTAATAAAAATTTTGGTAAAAGCTTTTTGAGAAGTTACCACCAATGTAATATGTAATTTGTATGTACGGTTGTCCATCTAACTGTTCTAGCTGCTATGTTATTAATCCATTTCATTATGAAAGGGATTCCAGCTAGCAATTTCTGACCGTCCGTATTTAGTACGTGACCAACTTTAGTTAAATACGCAATATACATCTACAGGTACATTTAATTCTATTTCACGTTACTATTGACATTTAAATTGCGCTTCGTCAATCTGATATAATGTACGTAATATTCATAATCAAATACCACTATTATCAGCCTGTTTGAATAACCGCATCACCACACTGCTCTAATGCGGGTTGTATTTTTTATACCTCGTAACGTTTAATTTTAAGTTTTCGATTTTAATTACTACCATTAAATCATGACCTAACTAAATAAGTGAATTTTGAATTTGAATTTTCAATGTTATCTTAGGTATACCTATGAATAATTTCTAAGAAATAATGTGGTAGCATTTACATACTTACGTGCTTTAATGGTTGCATACAGGCTGTCCCGTTAATAATATATAAAACGCATATGGTAGAGATACACCACCTAATTATTTAAAACTTTTCATTAATATTAGCAGACGCCCCGCGGTGTCTCCCGCGTAGTTTTGAAATTTGTTAAAAAAAATCAAAATCGGTGCATTAGATCCAGAGATCCCTTTAAACTCACAAACTTTATCCCTATAACAGTTGTTTGGAAGTAGACATGTTTATGCGAACATTGCTAACAGTGCCTAATTTCTGCATATTATAGCGATCATGAGGTTGAGACTCGCAGAAGGTATTTCAGTTCACAAGTGTGTACTACTCCTAGTACTAATCTTTGTATGCATGTTTAGTTTCTATTACTCTCATAGTCCAATAGGACATTACACAGACTTGAGGTAGATTAGCAGAAGCTACGTGCACTCCGACGCTGCTGTGTTGAGCATTACTGGAAATTACTTGACTCGAGGCAGATTAGCAGAAGCCACGGTTTTACTTGCTCACCGGAACTTCTGTATACATTGAGCATTTCTTGAAATAATAAGTTATTGGCTTACCTATTACTCATACTATTGACTTGACCTGAGAATCACACTTTGAACTTTATGATTAGCATTCGAATATACTAAACATACGACCAACAAACTTCATCATTAACAACCCATGTTCGCTCACTCTCAGAATGAGAGGTGTTTGGCTAATAGTCCTCCACGCTGGCCCAATACGAATTGGCAAACTTCACACACTAGTGTTAAGAAAATTCTCTGGTATACAGGTTTCCTCACGATGTTGCTCCTTCACCGTTTGAGACACGTGATATTTAAATTCATAAAAAGCACATAACTGAAAAGTTGGAGGTGCATGCCCCGGACTGAAATAAAACCAACGCCTTCCGAATTGAAGACAAGGATCATATTAGTAAAGGCACTAAACTTCAAATGCAAGTCGTCGTCGTCATCAACCCATATTCGGCTCACTGCTGAGCTCGAGTCTCCTCTCAGAAGTAGAGGGGTTAGGCCAATAGTCCACCACGCTGGCCCAATGCGGATTGGCAGACTTCACACACGCAGAGAATTAAGATAACTCTTTGGTATGCAGGTTTCCTCACGATGTTTTCCTTCACCGTTTGAGACACGTGATATTTAAATTCATAAAAAGCACATAACTGAAAAGTTGGAGGTGCATGCCCCGGACTGAATTAAAACCAACGCCTTCCGAATCGAAGGTAAGGGTCATATTCATTAGTATAGGCACCAAACTTCAAATGCAAGTGCGTCGAATATATAATCGCTCAAATGTAATGTTTTATTAGCCGTAAAAACCGAGAATGTAACAATTTACGAAAGTCCTCAACAGCTGTGTGGCGTCTCTTGTTTTCACTTTTTCGAGCCATATTTGCGTGCGTTGAGATTGGGCAGTGCGTGGCTTGTAGATACCGCTTTCACAATTTATGTATGCCAGGATTGTTGGCATTTAGCCAAAGTTCAGATGTCCTTGTTAGCCTCTCAAGGAATGTACGACATCATTTTTGCTTTGGGTTTTGGTCACTTCGTTTAAGTTGTTTACCGTCTGGTCCAACGTAACTTTACCATTTAGGCGCGTTTATAAGGTATGAGGAAATAGAATATAAGATTATTATGTTATATATTTATATGTATACTTGTCAGATGCTTTATTTTTGGTTTCCAATGACCAGGGGCCCAAAGTCTCAATACAAACGTCGCAAATACATAGTCCTTAAATATGATCGAGTATTTACGACGCTTAAGAATTATTAGAGAGCAGAGAACGGGGAGTGTTGATCGATCGTCAAGGAATTCCTTAACCCTACATCCTGTAGTCACAAGTTCAGGACTCTGCTCGGAGTTTTTCTCTCTACCACGCGATGGATCCGGCACCCGCACGGTGAATCCATGGGATGCTAAGATATTCGTCTCTTAATAAGTACCGACTACCCACTAATGAGCCGTGATAGCCCAGTGGATATGACCTCTGCTTTCGAATATGAGGGCGTAAGTTCAGATCTGGTCCGAGGCATGCACCTTCAACTTTTCAGTTATGTGCATTTTAAGAAATTAAATATCACGTGTCTTAAATGGTGAAGGAAAAAAGGTGGACTATTTGTCTAACTCTCCTCTCAAAATGAAAGGAGACTCGTATTTAACAGTGAGTCAAATATGGGTTGTTATTGACGACTAAAGACTAATAAGCTTGCTATATATAGAACTGCTTTAGAGCCACCACTAATGCGTTGGGATTTGCGAAATGCGAAAGGATTAAGATATTCAATTCAATTCGTTCGGCCGTTACGATCGTTATTGGGTATTGACCGGAACAATAATCATCTTACGTATTTTCGATCAAGTTCGAGTGCAACGCAGTCCATATTGCATTATATCTACCTAACTTGCTCATTTATCTAGGTTATATTTACAATTCGATGAACAGTATTCGTTAAGGTAGGTACAGTTTAATTAGACCGCACTAATTGTCGAGCAGCTACTTTAACCGATTGTGGACAATTAGTTAACTAAATATAGTCCAGATTGCGCCGACCTGCGTCAGGTCTTAATTGGGGGTTTTAGCTTTTATCGTCGATTAGAAGATAACTACTTTCGAACCGTTGCTACCAAAATAGCATTACGGATTTGTGCGTGAGAAACGAGTACGACCAAAATAACTACCTGCAATGAGGCCATATTTTCCATAGTTCCATAGTTAACCGGGTTCTAGAATAGAAATAAATGTTTATGTATTTTCCATGAGCCGAATCGAATGAGAAAGGCTTGGCATATTTAATTGGTCGTTATTTCAAAACTTATAAGAAAACCGTTGGTCCCGTGGTTAGCCTAAGTGGTTGCGAATCTTGGGTCAGAATTTATGAGATACTGAGTTTTTTTTTATTAAAGGAAAAGTTCAGTTTAAAATCCGAGCCCGGAGTTGGGAAGTTGGTTGTGTTACACCCCCGTGCCTCGGAGAGCACGTTAAGCCGTCAGTGCCGTTCACGACCATTACCACTGATAGTGGTCGTGAATGAATTTACTATTATTACCATACCCACGTTGAAGCAGTGTGGTAAATTTAAGCTTCATATCCCCTCTCCAGCCGAGCCGTGATAGCCCAGTGGATAAACCTTCCCTCTGATGCCGGAGGGTGTAGGTTCGTTCGTTAATCCGGTCCGCGGCGTACACCTCCAACTTTTCACTTGTGTGCACTTTAAGAAATTAAATATCAAGTATCTCAAATGGTGAAGGAAAAACATCGTGACGAAACTTGCATACCTGAGAATATTCTTAATTCTCTGCGTGTATGAAGTCTGCCAATCCGTATTGCGCCAGCGTGGTGGATTAGCCTAGCCCCACTCATTCTGAGAGGAGACCTGAGCTCAGCAGAGGGCCGAATGTGGGTTGATAATGATGATGATGATCCCCTCTCCAATTATGAGGCAAGCCTGGTTATGCAGAGGGCCGTAAAGTAGGTGATAGTGATAACAAAACCGCTTCAACTGTAAGTAGGCTGTCGGATTGTTTTTCAGAAAGCTACTCATCTTTATTGTTTGTCGGAAGCACGTACCTACGGTGGCGAGACGAAAATAAAGCTGGTAGTTTTACTTTTACGTATCCATATAAGACGTAAAAAATCCTGCCCAATTTTTTATTACTTCTATTCACTATCACGATGTTTTTCATTTAATATTAAGATGGATTTCTTAGTTTGTTGAAAAATATGAGAGAGCATGGCGGCCCATAAAACGTACACTATTATTAATGTAAATTTTAAGTTAGTTGCAGATGGACAACAAGGTCATATATATCTGTGATTTTTGTGGTTGTCCGTGTAATTTACCTTTTATGTAAAATTTGTATTTTTAGTTAATAAATAAAAAAAGAAGTAAATTGCGCAATGCAATGACCAATGACCTTCTGGGGGTATAACAGTTATGTATACAATCACCTTAGTTATGTGTCAGTGCTGTTTGAAATGGAACCCTGTCAGGGTCTTGTAACTGGGAGAGAGGCTATCCTCCTTTCTTTCAAAAAAATCATTTGCTCATTAAGTATAGACTTTTCGTATTAAAAACTTTTTGGGTGATTGTACATTAATATTGTATACCTACATCTGTAAGGCTACCGTGGTATGTCGTTGAAATTTATTTGGAAGGAATTTATTTTTTATTGAAATAAGCTTGCCTTTAATCACGATTTAATGGCATGTTTATTATGTTATAACTATGGAGTGAATTGCTAAGAAAATATCTGTTAACATTTGTTCACAAGACATTGTAAGAGTGAGGAAAAACATACATTTCATAATTCATGCGTACGTTACGTATAGTAAAAGTTGACGTAACACAGGGGTATGTATATGCAAGGTACGCCACATTGTTGGAGACGTTTGTCTCGGCACAGACAGCGTGGAGCGAGGTGCGAGCCAGGCTCAGCACCTGCGCAGGATGCAGCGAGTGCAGCCGCGCCAGCCTGTCTGGCGCCGCCGCCCCGCCCGCCCCACGCTCGCTTGTTTTCAACGTTGATTGATAATTTGTTGCTGGAGTGCGTTTCCCGTGTCGAAAATATTACAATGTTTTATTCAATTGTTTGTAATTGTGATAAATACTGAGGAGACGCGCTCATTAACACCCGTCCCGCTAGTTCCTTGTACCTTTTATGTGCATTTTTCTTGCATGACTTAACACCATACGCACGGAACAGAGCGTTAGATTTAGCGTTGTCTATCGCAAACTTTCGCCTTTATTAACCGACTTCAAAAAAAGGAGCAGGTTATTAATTCTTTGGAATGTATGTTCATCGATTACTCGAAGACGCTTGAACCGATTTAAACTTTTTTTGTTTGATAGGGTTTGTCTGGTTTTACGTGCATGGATTGGTGGTGTAACATCACCAACTACCTAACTTCGCAATTTTCTCTTAAAATATCTTAGAAGAAAGAAAACTTCAGCATTTGGTAGTCCGACCCAGGATAGAGTATTTACAAAGTAGAGTAGGTCCTGATACACATTGTAAGTTATATATACAGTTTTTTAAAAATCCCGCGGGAATCATGAATTTTTTGCGGGATAAAAAGTAGCTTTAACATATAAGCTACTTTTTATCCCGATTTTATCCAGAGTAAAATCTATTTCCATTCCAAATTTCAGCCAAATCGCTTTAGTAACCGCAGCGCAAAGGAGGAACAAATTGACACACTTACACACACACACAAACTTTCGGCTTTATAATATTAGTGTGATGGAATGCCCTTTCTAGCTTCCGTTTTCCTTATCACCTACAACATAGGTAACTAAAAGTAAACAATGAATAGGCTCCGAGCAAGCGCCTTCCATCATCGCTGTCCATCAGGTGTGATTGCACCCAAACGCTGGCTAAATTAAAAAAAAAACTGATGGTCAAAATTCTTCATTTACCTAATTAATTATTGTTTGTCATACATGTATATTAAAACTTAATATGTCTACGGACCAACTTTACACGTTAACAAAAAAGTTTTCAGCTTAACGGCTTTACACACAACAGTAGTTAAACAGCGAGTAGTGTAAAATATGAAAACTTGTAATGACTGGATGTTTGGCAAATGAAGCTGCTGCCAATTAGGATTTAAGGTCGTAACCAATTCTGCAGTATATGCGGAGCAAGACGTAATTGCGAATAATAATTTTCAATGTGAAACTACCGAAAGCATTCTCGGGTAACACATATTTAATTTTGATAATAGCTCTGTTAATTACTGTATAAAGGGGTTTATTTCAGGATTCAGGGTCACACACTCTGAAAATAAAATTACTAAATAAAATAAATGGTACAATTTTATTTAAGCGCCGTGGAAGTAGTAACCAAATTGATGAGTTCCTTATTGACAAAGATGCTCAGAGGATATTGGATTAGCTTCTACGTTCACACATGAAGTAAAACTAAAAAAAATATTGAATGATGAACAATTTTAAATTATAATATTGATATTTTCAAAAGAGCAATTCTTGAGTTTCTTGCCGGCTGTTTTCAGCACAAATTGCCCTCTGAACCGGTGGTAGAGTCTTTACAAATAGTTTCAAAATTGCTTGTAACCTAAGAATACTTGAAATAAATGAATTGTGAATTTTAATTTAAATGTAATCGCATACTCTCGCCACACAAAAGCAATTAATTTAATAAATCGCTACATCTAATATGGACTGAAAGCCAATCATAGAGTTTGGAGTTTGTACTGTTCTGGCTTTGGTAGCAGGTTTCAGGTGTTCAGACTCTCAATCATTCAAGTATTAAGCATATTCTTTATATATTTTTCTTCGACATAGTATGAAAAATCACGTCCCCAATTGCCAGTCACTTAGCTTCGCGGCAACCCTCCCAAAAACGCAGTTAAATATTTTTAGCGAAGAAGCGAAACAAATAGTCTGGTGACTGGAGGAATGATTCCTCATGATATCCCAGAAAATATCAATAAAAATACATACTTAGACATTATTAAAATACCTGCCAAAAGCCAGAGCCGCGGTACGGATTATGCCGTTTTGCTATTGCCATGTTATGTTGTTTATTCGCAAATTAATTTGCATCGGAACAATCTAGCTCAGTCATATTTACCCCGCTCTCCCCATATTACAAAATATACAGTGTTGTTTCGTTTCAATACTAATTGCCCTGTACCGACCTACATAACAATTACGTAGTAACATTTACATATGTATGCTTATGTTATTTCAAATCGTAATGTAAACATTTTTTAAATCTTTTTTCTGTTTTCCACGTAAAGAGTAGAAAGGTCATGTCTGCGTGACTTGGTATTTGAAATATTTACTCTATAATAATATTCTAGAAAACACATTTGTTATGAATTCGCTCTTCAAAGCGGTAAAACGCTGGTAAAGGCACTTTCAATGTACTCGTATACGTACAGAAACACCTGTGTGTGTGATACTTTGACATTTTGGAAGTCTGATTTGAAATAGTAGATTGTTATACAAGGGGCTAAAAAGACCCATTATATACGAGGTATTTTTACGGTCCGAGACGTAAGGCGAGGGCCGCCTAAATAGAAACCGAGTTTATAAATGGTTTAGCCGCACGTGTTACACTCTGCTTTTCACTACGATTGCGAGAAAAAAAAATCAAGTGTGTACAAAAACAATTGGCGTGAATAATTCACGCCAATTGTTTTTTAAATTCTCGCCTTTAAATTTTATTTTTTTCACAAGAGAAAAAGGCAAAGGTATTACAACGTAAAGGATGTCCCATGTCTTCAAATCTCGCTCTATTCGCAACTCAATAAAAATTAAATAAAAAAATAAACGCATTCCACAGACAAGAAAGCTGCATTTTATTCCAATTTAAAGTTTTTTATTTACTTTTCAAAACAATCAGGGCCTTATCTATAATGATTCTATTTTCGAATAAAACCTCCTACGTTTTACAGTAGGCTAGTAGGCTAGTACTCATAACAGACAAGAATTAAAAAAACTAAAATACTTTAGCCCCTAGAGGCTGAAATGCTTGTTTAGCCCCGCTGTGGAGTGGTAATATGACAGTGTTTTTGAGCAAGAGCAGTGAAAAAGGCTATTTATTTACAATGACTTTGAAGTTAATCAAACCGTGCCTACATTGGTACTTAAACCGCTATAACTAACAAATTTTAATATTTATAATGGCCCGCTTACAAATTACTACTGTCAATTGTTAATGATAATAACTGGGACTGACAGCTTAATAATATGCTTTTAGAGACGCGGAGGTTTAATTCGCAGCTATTTGATGCGACACAAAATACTCTTTAATTTTTTTTGTTATACCAAAAGCGTATTGCACCTTACACGCCTTAATATAAATACTTTAATCCAGCTCAATGTCTCACGACAGATTGCAGTAAGACTAAAAAAATTTTTTTGTTAATAAATGGCTAATCACTATGAACGAACAAGAGTGTAAATGTGAATTTGAATTACCTGATAATATAAGTAATAGTGGACGCGCGCGTCTTCGTTCGCCCTTGGACCTTCTTAATCCGTCCTTGCTGAAAACCCCGACGTCCGATGTTATTTTATTCAATTTCAAATTCATCATTGTTTGTCAAGCGATTTTCGAAACTTTAAGAATGAAGCTGCACATTTATTGACTTTTGTTCTATCTATTTAAGGCTATTTTGCATATTTTTTCTGATGATTAATTCCATAGTGGTTTACGTTAAACTATCAAATAATTATTCGTAATTATGGGTATTATAGTGCTTATTACTATCTAAGTTTGGCTGTTATCGGGTCTTCATTTAGGTTCTTTAAAAACGAGATATAGCGGTTTTTGACTTTTCGCTCCCTGGGCATATAAAGTGCTCCTTTCATATTAAAGAAAAAGTTCTATATTTACAGCAGATTTATTGTAAAAATTTTCGTATTTAGTAGCTATTATTAGTTACAAGATTTATTATGTTCCAACAGGAATAAAAACTCCATAAATAGATCTTATAATAGAAGATATAATAAATCACAAGGAGCAGTGAAAGCTGAGCTGATATAAGTTATTTCGAAAGTCGTCAGATAATAAAAATACTTGCTTCTATAAGTTTTTGTATTCCGCTTACGCATTTCGTTGTTTACCAGTTTCACCTATAAATATTTCTTGTTATGTGCTGCGAATCCGAAGTTGGATTGCAAATGTGTGAGCTGGTTAGTCCTTGGCTGACCTCTATATGACGAGCGTAGGCGGATCTGGCGCCTCGGCGGATACCTACTTAAATATCTCGTAAAACTTTAAGCTTCAATAACTGCAAATCGAATGTATAATATATATTTTTATTGTGTCGTCATGGTGCAGCAGATTAGAAATGGGTCTTTTTTTATTAAATTTTAGACTAGAATTTCAATTCATGTTAATTGGATTTAAAAAAAGATTACAAGATAAATGAGATTTCAATGTAACGAAATATCTCCCAACTAGCTGACGCCATGCGGTTTCACTCGCGTGGTTCCCGTTCCCGTAGGAATACGGGGATAATATATAGTCTATAGCCTTCCTCGATTAATGGGCTATCTAACACTGAAAGAATTTTTCAAATCGGACCAGTGCGTTCAATCAAACAAACAAACAAACAAATTCTTCAGCTGTATAATATTAATAATATAGATAAATAAAATAAAAGTTAAACTTACTGTTTCTAGCTTTGGCTTTGGACGTGAAAGTATAAATCGTAATCAATTGAAAATGGTTCGATGTCAGTGAGTCAGTACCGAAAATCATGTATTTTGTGGTGATGTGAAATTATTTTTCTGCTTTGCTGGTGACTGTTAACACTCCTTAGTAGTCGAGATTTGTGTGAACAAACATACATATAATTCTGTCTATTCAATTGCTAACTATCTAATCTGAAAAATCATAGAATTCCACCCATTTCTGCGTGATTGAGTAACTATAAATATTTAATCATAAAAGGTTAAGACAAAACTGTTACAAATAAAAAAAAAAATAAGCAGTGCTTAAAAGACTTATGTGAACTCTTTCTGGCTACGTTGTATTCGACTTCGTTAGTCCCCTTTCCTCTCCGTCGTTGTTTGTTGTACATGTTCACAGTTCGTTTGTTTGATTCAGTTAGGAAATCTAGACGTTGGACACGAAAAGGTTTCTGGCTTAAAATTGTCTGAAGAAGAAAATATTGGATGTTTCACACAATACGCATGCATTAAGCATGAGTTTTTATAACTATTATTCAGTTCTCAATAAGTAAAAGGTTTTAAGAGAGCCGTGATAGCAAGTGGATATGACCTCTGCCTCCGATTCCGGAGGGTGTGGGTTCGAATCCGGTCCGGGGCATGCACCTCCAACTTTTCAGTTGTGTGCATTTTAATGAAAGGTGGAAACGGTGAAGGGAAACATCGTGAGGAAACCTGCATACCAGGGAATTTTCTTAATTCACTGCGTGTGTGAAGTCTGCCGATCCGCATTGGGCCAGCGTGGTGGGCTATTGGCCTAACCCCTCTCATTCTGAGAGGAGACTCGAGCTAAGCAGTGAGCCGAATATGGGTTGATAATGATGATGATGATGAAAAGGTTTTTATCAAACGCAAACCTATTAATCTACCACTACTCTATATTATGTGATATCCCGCGATAGTTCTCGTTCCCGTGAGAATATGGAGATAAAATATAGCCTATGACACTCACTAATAACGTGGCTTTCTAGTGGAAAAAAAAAATCAATAGGCGTTTTAATTCCTGCATTCTCACAGAAACGGGAGCTACGCTAGTTTATCATAATAATTTTAACCGACTTCAAACAAAGGAGGAGGTTCTCAATTCGAGTCTTTGTTTTTTTGTGTGTATGTTACCTGATTACTCGAAGACGCCTAGACCGATTTGATTATTTTTTTTTGTTGTTTGAAAAGGTATACTGATCTGATGATGTAGATGTATACTTGTGTATACATTGCTGTAACTGTAAGTATGAGTACAAACACAATTATTGTGAATTTTAGTGAATTGGAGTAATTTGTATATACTCGTAGTAAAGAATATCAGTTGTAGGTACATATTGAATGGCGGTATTCAGAATTCATTTGAAAAATTAATAATTCATGTCAGCAGTCCATAAACGACCTGCGAGTTCCACAAGTGAAGACTAGACGTTGAAGAAAAGAGTGCGGAATCTTTATTTAAAATCAGTGAAATGCCATTTCATATTCATCCATTATTCATAAAATTTGCTTTTCATATAGGCTGAGGTCTCACGGAATGTGGAATCGGAGGTGAAAATATATTTTCCTATATTTCCTTACGCTTCGCTTGCTATTCTGTGCATAACGTACGTTGAAAAAGGCTTTTATTTTCTGTTTGTTTCAGATATTTATTTTCCATTCGATGGCTGTAGGATTAATTTGTACATAATTAAAGTAAAAGAGATTAGTAGTGAAAATTTTCAGGCAGATTCTCTTCTTAGCCGGCATTACCCTATCACTACCCTACCCCTACTCTAGCCCTACCCTACCTATATATATATATATTAAAATTATTACGAATCGTTTGTATGAGAGAAATTTAGAATTAGTAGATTTTTTTAGACTTTTGAAAATTTTCTCTCCGTAAGAACCATCCTCGTACTTTAAGGAATATTCTTAAAAAAGATTTAGCGAAATCGGTATAGCCGTTCTCGAGATTTGCGCTTAGAAAAATTTAAGAATGATATTTTTATAGATAGATAGATAGATTGTACTATAAATGTTCTACGGTGCTAATCCTTGTGACGCGGTTGTTAAAAAATTAAGAAAACGATACTATTTGCAATTGATTTTTCATTTTACATCTTGCCCAAAAGTGTCACCCATTTCAGATTTCATCTATTAACGCCACAACTCTCCGTTTGGGTCATAGGAATTAATATATGTGCCAAACTTCGACTGTTAAAGTAGATTTCGAGAAAATTAACTGTGACATATGAACAGACGGACATGCGTGTGACCTTATAAGGATTCTAAGTTTGTACGTTCGTAAGTTCGTAACCCATAAAAAGCTCCTCCAGATATATCTCTCCAGATACCTACTGAGAGAGAGTTTTCGGCGATGCTCTAAATTTTATTTCCGTTTGATATCGCTTCGTTGAATCTTCTTGCTGAATGATAGACATAATCCAAAGCAAGGAGCAACAAGTTACATCTAAAGGTAAAGCGATTTATTTATCGTTTCTTTGACAGCCTCTGCCAGAGGATTCTAAGAATCATTTCAGATTCGCAACTTCCGTTGCGCACTGCTTTTTTGTTGACTTTTTAGGGTTCCATACCTCAAAAGGAAAAACCGTACCATAGCGGAACTCTTATAAGATCACTTTGTAGACTGACTGTCAGGACGAAATCAAATTTCTCAACTTTGCGTAAAAATAGACACGGCCGTTTATGCAGCGACACATATCTCGACACTTTCAAGGGAATCAAAGTTTACGTTGACCTATGAGAATCGGTAAGTAATACAGTACTAGACTACAATAGGGAAAAGCCTGAAAACGATTTTCTTTCCTATAGGATGATTCCTCTTACTTTAAAATCTGAAAAAGGTTCATTACCAGAAATAAATTTAACTATTATTTGAATTTCAATTGATTTTTGGATGAACTCACAACTTGCACCTTATCAGTAAGGTAACCTACCTTACTGATAAGGTGCAAGTTTGACTTTAATGTACTAAATAGTTTCAGCGCACTAGAAAGAAGCTTAAATAAATTTAGCATGAAACGCTTCATCAATTGGCGATAGGGTTTTGCTGAACGGTGTAGCCACAATTAGTCTATACTCACTTCCAAAAAACTTTTTATTGTGAGGTCTGATTTTGATAATTCTTTTTTTATTATTATTATATAAAGGGTATATTCCGAATATAGTCTCACATAAATATGAAAAAACAATTCGAAACCTAAAGCTAGGAAAACGGTAGATGACTGATTGTCGGCCCATTAATTGGACCATTTGCACCGCCTTCAAAGTGATCAATAGATTGAGTGTGTTTTAAATTACATTTTATATAAATAGCATAGATATTTTTTAACAATATAAATCAATTCGTCCCCGCACCACAATTATTTCTAATTTTAAATAACATAAAAAAACATGAGTTTAAAAAAAACATCAATATCGGAGCTGTTTCTGAGGAGTTCCTGAAATCGCTAATAATATGTATTATTTGACTACACTAAATGTATAACATTGTATGTACTTAAGTGTATTTAAGTACCGTTCCAATTACTAAATAGCTATTCAATTTCTGTTATAAATGAATCGGAAATATCGGAGGGACACTATTCAAGAATACTATTTGTTCAAACCTTTAATATGAAAGTGTGCCGCTAAGCTGCAGTAGCACCGGTAGCATTTGACAATAACGGAATACTCCCTGAATAGAATGGATCCAGTCTCCTCTGATACTTATCAGCGCAAGCTTTATATTGTTGGAAATCGAATAAAAAGCAACTGTCTTCTATAATAACTAGGAGACACCCGCGATTTTGCCCACGTGAAACCCTACTATAAAAGCTTCTAAATATTCCTCCATGCATTGTTTTGTCTTTTTATGGCACTGTGTATGTATATTTAATAAATAGTTACACAATAGTATACACTTAGCCACATCTGTGTAATGGATATTATGATGGAGGATTTTATCTTAAAGATACTTAACACGTGTCTCAAACGGTGAAATAAAAAAATCCTGAGGAAACCTGCTTACCTGAACATTTTCTTAATTCTCAACGTGTGTAAAGTCTGCCAATCCGCATCGGGCTAGCGAGGGGGACTATTAGCCTTACCGCTCTCATTCTGAGAGGAGAGTCGTGCTTATCAGTGAACCGAATATGGGTTGATAATGATTTATAAACTACATGTGTATATACATAATTATTTAATGAGATTAGATACAAATCACTAAATTAATCATTACATAATAGTTTAAATACTGTGCACCAACCCACGTCAAAAATTATTATGGGGCCGACATAAGTAAAAGTTTGGGACTGTAAAAAAACAAGTGAGATTGGAACGATCGAAACTTTATATAAGTTGTATAGTTCAATTATTATTGATTTATGTTTTAAACAAGTCCATTCCACAAAAAGTATTTACAATTAACTATCGTCTAATCAGGGTTAGTTCTTGAAAGTTTTCTCTTTCGTCGACACTTATTAAATTCGCAATAATGAGAAACGAGTTCAAATGCTTTGCATAGAAGACACAGACAAAACAGCGCGAGCCTTGCGTGTTAATAGTCTTTCATCCTATTTGAATCCTTGTGGGAATACTGTCTCTATTCTCTCGTCGAGACCTACTTATTATTATAAATAGACTTCTACCCTACCATTCCGGTAGAAATATTCAGTTAGCTAATTGAAGTATTAATTTATAATGCATATATTTATCAATTAATTGTTAAGATTTCCGAAATAATTTAATGAATGATAACATTTTTTGCTACACTATTTATTTATTTATTTATGTATCTTCCACTTGAGTTTGACCCGTTAGTTGAGACGCACGGAAGTGCGTCAGCCAAATTAGAGAGAACAGAACAGGTGACAAAGTGACAAGTAATCTTTACACGAACCATTTGAGGCCACTTTTGTCTACTTAATAACTCTTAATCTATTTAACATAAGAACATGAAATGTAATTAACATATTAAATCCCGTAAGCTTATTTAGAATACCAAATTTCATAATTACAGCTCAAATAGTTGATGAGATATTATTATATAAAGGACACTGTACATATGTACAGGCTATGTTAAAAAAATAAAGATGTTTCACGCAAATTATACGAGTAAGAATGAAAATTAAAAGGTCAGTCATGAAAATTCCAAGTATTGTTGAACATACAAGGCGAGCCGATTTAATGAGCTCATTATTTCAGTCTTTTTTAAAATCATCTTGCATCTTCTTGACGTATACCGTATACCTACCTAGACTAGTCTACATATATGCTAGTCTAGGTAGGTAGTATTATGTTTTTCTTTGCTCTTGCTGGCAATTCTCAGAAACTACTTTCCGAATCGTTATTTTATTTTAGTAATTAAATTATGACAATATCAATCGTTGTAAATATGTTTTTGAATTAATACGAACGGAGAAATGACCTCTAGCCAAATTTAGACTATTCTAGATGTATTTTTAACTTTTCTCTTCTTATTACTGAGGCTGTAATTTAAATCTGTCAACGAACATGTCTTAATTAATTGATATCTTAGACAAAAGTAAATTCAAATGCTAATAGGTAATAAGTGTCGATTTGAAATGCTAGTAAATCGTTTTAAAGGTTTATTCAGCGTAGTCGAGCATAGTTAATGTGAAAGGGCTCTTATGTAGAGGATTTTCTGTGGGAGTATCTAAATTAAATGGATGGATAGACGCAAATAGTATGTGTGAAGTATTTATTGGTTACACATACTCCCACGTTTTAAGTGTAATTTTAGGGTACTTATATTTGTTAGTATAAAGAAATGAACACATAATTTAAATATGTAACAGAACAACAATTATTATAATTAATAACAGTTATTAATGAATATAATTAACAACTTTTATTACTGGTTTCAAATTCCAAGTATCACTTACGTGTGATAGGTTCTAATATTTTACATGTAATGAAAGGTCAACTTGTTGAATAATAATTACTTCACGATAACTAGGACTTTTACTTAAAAGTATGCGTGCTATAAACCAATAATCATCAGCATTACAAACCTATTTTAAAGGCCCACTACAGTGCCAGTACAGAGGATATGGAGCTTAGACCCACAACGATGCTCCAATGCAGGGTGGTGGGCTTAGGGTGATTATATTTGTCTGCGCAGCACGGCTTGTCTCTAACGATGTTTTGTTTATCACGCAAGTGCAAGTTTCGAATTCACCGCTACATTTCTCATTTTATAGTATCGTGTTAAACAGAGAGAGATAGAGGTAAATTCAAAACTCGCACTTGCGAGTTATAAAAGTATCGTTACAGAATAGCCTAGCAGCTCAAGTCACGGAGTGTAGACAGAACCATAGAACATCATTGGTTGCAGAGAGTCAAATATTTGAGAAAACAGAAGTTAATAATAATTAAAATTAATATTTTATGAAGAGAATTCATTCTAGAAATTCTAAGCGATTTTCTTTATAACAAAACTCTGACAATGTACCAACTCTGATTTCTTTTAATAGTTGCATCGATCCCCTATTAAAAAGAATATTTGTGTTTTATTGTGACGCATAATAATTTGTAATACTCGTAAATGAGTTTAATTTCATAAATGTGTGTTCTTTATTTGCAATATGTGAACCATAGACACCTCAGTAAAGTTTTAGATATTCCTATTATACCTTTTTATTCTATGTTAAATATTCCGTCATTAATAGAGTCATTAATAGAGACGTGATAGCTTAATGGATATGACCTCTGCCTTCGATACGGTAGAGGTAGGTTTGAATCCGGCCCGGGGCATGCACATTGCACATCCAACTTTTAATGTAAGTGTAATATCACATTTCTGAAACGGTGGAGGAAAAACATCTTGAGGAAACCTGCACCTGATAATTTTCTTAATTCTCTGTGTGTGAAGTCTGCCAATCCGTATTTGGACAGCGTGGTGGACCAAGGCCCAACGCCTCTCATTCGAAGAGGAGACTTGTGCTCAACAGTGAGCCCATTATGGGTTGTCAATGAAGATGATGATCAACAATTAATGCCAGATGTTATTATAATAATGAACAGGAATTGTAAATAACGTGCTCTCAAAAAAACAAGGAGTGTGGCACCAGCATTTTTATATTTTAGTGCCCGAATCAGTACTCGAACCTAGGATCTCGTGAAGTCACAACGGTTTACCACTGGACCAACGAGATATAAACAATAGTGTAGGTAATAGGTATGTGTACGTAGAACTAATTTTCTGTGTAGGTATAAGGCTTGCTACACGTGCTAAACTTGGGAGAGGGGATACCGTCAATACCTACACAACATTTTTTAAGGAAAATATATTTCTTAGAAACAATTAGGCGTATGCCAATTAGTTTGAAGTTTGAATTTTGTTAATTACTTAATTAAATCAGTCTTCTGAGTTCAAATTATACTGTATACATAACTGTCTCGCTGGTCCAGTCGACAACATTTTATTACAAAATCACCGCAAAAAGTGAGTCGAATATAGCGACTCCACTGAGCGCACATATGCACAATTTTGTTTACTTACATTATTATTTATGTATATACAGTTTTTACAGTCCCAGAACACACAACTCAACATTGTATATAATATTTAGGTATTTTTTTTAATAACTTTCGTTGTTTAATATGCGACTCAATGAAATTAAGACAATTAGCCGCTTTTGGTCGTCTCAGTTTTGATGCGCTAGAGACATATCCAGTGGTTATGCTTTAATGTGATATTAATCGTCGATTTAAGTCGATATAAGCTTCGGACCATGAGTTTCTGGGTTCGAGTCGTGGGTCAGGCTAGGAGATACTGAGCTTTTCTTTCATCTAACATTTTTTAGTTAAATTTCCAGCCCGGAGTTGTGAGGTTTGTAAAGAGTTACGTAACGTAGTATAGGTGAAGTTATCACCTTAAGCCCGCCCCAACACATTTTGCAGCAGCGTCGTGGGTCTACGCTCCATATTCCCTTTTTTCTATCGTTTATTTATATCTCCTTTTTTATTTTTTGCCAATGTTAATACAAAATATAAAACAAAACACTATTAAAAATTTTTAAAAGCTGCGACCAACACCTTGAGAAGTTTTTGTTTAATTGCTGGATCAAGGGTCGCATACAGTTATTCTTGAGACGGCGCGTATTTTGAGGAGGTTCCTCACTCTGGAGCTCTGACCGTCAGTTGCTTGGGGATTTAAATGTCCCGCAGCGGGTAAGTTGATTCTTTTTTTATAATTAAAAATTTCCTCCATATTCCCTTATTATTAAAAGTGGAGCTATGACGATTACACATTTTGACTCACAAACTGCAATTTGCGGCCATAGTCATGTCGTGGCGGCTTATTCACTGTGTGATTAAGTGGCGACAGTATTTACTGGTTGCCCAGTGTATAAGCACCCTTAGCACAGAAATGAAAGGAAATACTCATGCGTGAATTTTTAGCACAAATGATTCAGTTGAAACATTTATTCAGTTTCAACCGCAGACGAATTCTTCAATATAAGTAATTATGTTAGGTTGTTATACTCTAATATTGTGTGTTCTGTAAAATGTGGGTTTGTTGAGCAATAATAATTGATTGAAATGAAAATGTTCAATGTTTTCTGTAAATAAACAGCCATTGTAAATAAATTTTCTCTCTTGTGACGTCATCATCATCATCGTTATTATCAACCCATATTCAGCTCACTACTGAGCACGAGTTTCCTCTGATACTGAGAGGTTTTAGGTTAATAGTCCAATGCGGATTGGCAGACTTCACATCACACATGTAGAGAATTAAGAAAATTCTCAGTTTCATTTACGTTCACCGTTTGTGACTCGTGATACCTATTTTTTTAGATGTCATTTGTCTGTCACTATTTTACCGGATATACTTTGAATTGTGTTCAGGAACTCCACGATCTTGTTCCATTTTTTTTTCAGTATGACGTGCAGGAATGAAATTGTGGTTTATGCCAAATATAGTCCCTTGGAATTATGAAAATATTAAACTTCTAATAATTCAAAAGTTTGCGATATAATTATGCGCAGATGGATGAAATGAATTAAATGAAATTGTTAAAAAAAGTCCTACAACAATATTGCTGAGGACCCTGATTTAAGTTTGATAAACCTGTATCTCAGGATCCTCGCTCTTTCTGCTTAGAATGAAAATATAATTAATTTTACTGATGAATGATGAGGATGAATGACTAAGAATGATGTCCATGTTTGGGGGCATAATAACTAACTAACGGGTAACGGTAGATTTAATTTTGCCTCATCATTGTCAGCCGATGGACGTCCACTGCTGGATATAGGCCTCTTGCATGGACTTCCAAACATAACGATCTAGAGCCGCCAGCATCCAGTTGCTCCCTGCAACCCGCTTGATGTCTTCGGTCCACCTAGTGGGGGTCGACCAACACTGCGCTTTCCGGTAAGGGGTCGCCACTCCAGCACCTTGGGACCCCAACGCCCATCGGCTCTTCGAACTATGTGGCCTGCCCATTGTTACTTCAGCTTCGCGACTCGCTGAGCCGTATCAGTGACTTTAGTTCGTCTGCGGATCTCCTCATTTCTGATTCGATCACGCAGAGAAACCCCAAGCATAGCTCGCTCCATCACCTATATATATTTTGCCTCTATATAATTATATTTTCGTTACAGTAATGTTCGGTGCTTATGAACTTTGGTAACTACCTAATAGTTAATTGTTTTCAATACAAATTGCTGGGTACTTCAGTTTGATGCGCACTTCGACGTGCGTTTTAGAACGAAACATTTATCCGTTTTTCGATTGGATCCTTTTGAATGATGTCATCGGAAAACGTTAAGGGGTGAATGGGGCTGAAATTGCTTTTGCGAAACGCTTGAAAATTTTTCATCAAGCTTACAAAATAGAATGTATTTCGGAAACCTTACAAGAACCTATGTAACGTACGCAAGTTCAATTTCATGCAATATTTACGGCAGGCACGTTTGGGAACAATTTAATAAATTTTGTTTTATGTATAACACGTAAGTTAGGTAAAAATGTAATGGTTTATTTGTATGTAATTAAGGAGTAAAAGCATGAACATAATGAAAATATATGTAGAGCCTAGTGGATATAACCTCTGCCTCCGATTCCGGAGATCGTAGGTTCGAATCCAGTTCGGGGCATGCCTCCTCCTCCAACTTATCAGTTGTGTGCATTTTAAGAACTGCTTTAAGTGTCTCAAACGGTGAAGGAAAACATCGTGAGGAAACCTGCAGATAATTTTCTTAATTCTCTGCGTGTGTGAAGTCTGCCAATCCGCATTTGGCCAGCATAGTGGACTATTAGCCTTTTTTTTTTTTACGTGGGGAAATCCTTATGGATACCTTCTCGCCACGGGGAGGCAAGAAGGTTATGTCGGACTTCAACCGACTAAAACCCCACGGTGTTCCGACTCGCCGCCTGATGACTGAGCCACAGTGGACTATTAGCCTAACCCTTCTCATTCTGAGAGGAGACTCGAGCTCAGCAGTGAGCCGAATATGGGTTTACCAGCCGTCCGATGCTAAATTGATTGACAGAATCCATATTAAGGCGAGTAAAGTTGTAGGCCATTACATCGTTACGAAAGAGTGGTCTGGTTTTAGGCAACTATTGCATGCATTTGGCCGATTTTTGTGGATGTAATTCCATACCTATCTATTAGTATTATTAGTGAATTGTTAGATTACTACCACAAAATACAGTTGAAGTCGGGGACAAAACCTAGCCGATAATAAATGTCTATTAATATGCCTCTGAAGCGGTCGTATTAGGGCACTTAGTAGAGTAGTGATCGATCGATCACTACACGCGTTGTGAAGCCTTTTGTCAATATTCGGGTTGGCTGAATTATAGGCAGTTAGAGGCCTAACCTTACGTCATTACGTGCCGTCATGTTCGCCACGGGATAGGTACGGTTTTCAAATCAGTATGGAGAGCCTTGCGTGATGAAATTGCAACATTTTTTATAAAAAGGTCATACTAACTTTTTAGCATCTGTTTTATAGCGCCTGTATAAGCCAATGCTGTTGATTATGCAACATTAGACATAAATAGAAGATTTTGGGATTCAAATTTGACCTTAAACCTTTATGAAGACCATATTTAACTAGGTATCATTTGTAACCTATTATTAGCATTCTCTTTATCTGGTTCAAAGCTCTACAATTAAAAAAGAAGCATACAATTCGTGCCCTTATTATAGTGTTGAGAACTATAATTATTACATCTAAGCAACAATACTTTTATATTATTTACTATTAATATTTTATTTTAGTTCAAGTAACCTTTTACAATTATACATATACAACTAAATACAATAATATTTAAATTACTAGTAACTAACCTAACCTTATTATAAAAATAAAATAAAAGAAAATATAAATCGATGATCATTGGCCCAGAAGGCTGCCAGTATTTTATTTACTTATTTGTTTTATTTTCATTTATTTTTATATTTACGTTATTACGTAAATATAAAAATACTCATAACTGAAAAAAATATTTTAACTTTCATTTTTAGCTCGGAAAAAAGGATAAGGTTCTATTTAGTATTGAAGCCGTTGTAGTAGTAAATAGGCGTACGGATGAGGCGAGCGGTGTGTGCGGGTGTGAATGAGCCGGGCGGCGGGCGCAGCGCGGGGGGGGCGGTATCGACGCAGGCCCCGCGCGTGCGCGGAGGCCTCACCTGTTGCCGTGAGGCCATGGAAAGATACTCTTTCAAATTAAGGTGGACACCTGATACCGAAATAAAGCTAAGTTTTCGATGTAACATAGGCCCCTTTTTAACCAACTTCACTAACCGACTTCAAAAAAGGAGGTTTCATAATCTCCCTGCTTTTTCGAAAGGAAAGGAAAGGTGGAGTTTTTCTTTCGATTTATATGTATGTAGTAGATACTAGTATCTAGCGGCTATCACGGGTCGTACACGAGCTGTGATAGCCCAGTGGATATGGATGGATATGACCTCTGCCTTCGATTCCGGAGGGTGTGGGTTCAAATCCGGTCTGGGGCATGCACCTCCAACTTTTCAGTTGTGTGTATTTTAAGAAATTAAATATCACGTGTGTCAAACGGTGAAGGAAAACATCTTGAGGAAACTTGCATACCAGAGAATTTTCATAATTCTCTGCGTGTGTGAAGTCTGCCAATCCGCATTCGGCCAGCGTGGTGGACTATTGGCCTAACCCCTCTCACTCTCAGTGGAGACTCGAGCTCAGCAGTGAGCCAAATATGGGTTGATACTCGTATTGACTGAGTTACACAGTGTTTGTATACCAGCTTCTAAACATGGGTCTCGAATTTTATAAATGTTTGTACGTTTGTCAATATGTATGTTCGTCCGTGCATATCTCAAAGATATTTCATATTGTAAATTTAAAAACCGTAACTATTGTTTCACTTAACGAACAGTGCAAATTTCATGCAAATATAAACAATTCATCAATTTCATACAAATCGGTTAAGTAGTTCTTGAGATATTACGAGTAAGTTAAGTTTATGTTTGAAGGCATTTTTTTTTGAATTGTTCTTATTGACTTTACATTGCCCGAAAGCCTACCTAATTATGCGTTATGAATTACAAATACACAACAATTCATTCACTATATCAAAGAGGGTAAACACGCGCGATTCGTGGATTTGTGATTCGAAAAATGTCTGTACAAACTTGAACGAGGAACCCACAATTATATTTTTATTGCTCCGGTATATTTTGTACGATTTCAGCATTTAATTTACCAAGAATATGAGATGAACGGTACGAACTCCCACTTACTCTGATGGATCTTATAAAGATTTGCAGAAACTTTATCCGCCCGTAGGATATTTTTATCTAATACCTACTGATATAGTTTAAAGCTAAATTAAAAGTTGTGTTTATTCCTTTAAAATGTCGATGTAAAATGGACACCTGATACCGAAATAAAAGCTGAGTTTTCTGCTGGCCTATTCACTAATTTGGTCTTTATTAACAATCTATTAAAATAAAAATAAAATCAATTGGGAAATGTCATCTACCTACTGTATGATATCCATGATAGGTTGCCAGTAGGCACCGAATGATATTTGTTACATAGAATCTCAATTTCGTACATGTCAACTAACATACGTCAAAGTTAGTGAATTAGCCTGCAGATCATAGATACTTTTTTTTACTGCAATGATTGACTTTCCATTTATTACTTGATTGCCGGAACTCCTAATTAATTGTCATCAATTAACAATACTCTCTGAGGAATCTTACAAAGATTTGTAGACATTTTATCCGTCCGCTTCAGAAAAGAATATTTTTATCTACTATGGAATTAAAAATATTGCGTTTACTTGAATTAAAATGTTGTATTCTATTTGACTGAGCAGATAAATCCTACTTAGCGCATTCTCTGAAATAAATTATATAGTAAACCGACGGACAGGCAAGCTTTCGGCGATGCTCCAATGATTGCAATTTAGCTCTAGATAACGCCTCACTACTGATGAGCCATATAGCTCCGCGATCCACTGAATCCAAAGCAGCGAGCTGATATTTGGCTGATCCCATGAATGGGAGAAGTACTCCATGCACGAACAAACCTGAACTTTGTTATAGTATATTAAGATCAGGTTTGTTCGGGCATGCAGTACTTTCGTTCGTAGGAACAGCTTCTTACTCTATGTCAGAAGAGTTTCCGCCAAGAAGTAGCGCGTAAAACAATCTCCATAACTGGCTTCTTCAGTACTTACTTATGGTAGGAACATAGGCTGATAAACAATCAGCCTTCATAAAAAAGAGGTATGTCTGACAATCACAGGCTTTTAGTCCATTATGTTTGTTCACCATAACGTTAAGTTGTGATAGCCCAGTGAATACAACCTCTGGCTTCGATTCGGAGGAGGAGTTGAAGTTGCATCAACTTTTCAGTTATGGGCACTTTAAGACATTAAATATCACATGGTTTAAACGGTGAAGGAAAAACATCGTGAGGAAACCTACGGATTTTTTTCTATTCTGCCAATCTGCATTGGGTCAGCATGGTGGACAAATGGCCTAACCCCTCTCATTTTGAAAGGAGACTCGTGCTTAAGAGTGAGCCGAATATCGGTTCTAAATGATAATGTACGTCTTAAGGTGCTGATAGACTTGAGCATTGACTTGTAACGGAACATCGAGCATTCGCCGTTTTTATATTTGTCGAACTGAACAACGAGCCGAGCCAAGCATAGAATCAAATATTGCTACGAAAATCTTGACATAATTCTAGCGAACGCTCTATTCGATGTTTTCATTCCAAGCATATATCTGCTCGCTCGCTAGAATGCTCGCTAAAATGTTCCAGTATTTTTCTGTGATATGACATTCACACGAATGCTCATTACAAATGAATGTTCAAGTCCATCAGCACATTTTAGTAGGTGTAAGTACTTATTCGTAAGTGACGTTGTTCAAGTATATTTTTATGTTTGCCGTATATTTCACTAAAGGTGACTTTTTACGACAAATTGAATGTGATCGTTCATCACAGCGGAGTGTAGTGACATCGAAGATGTTTATTGCTGTATTACTTACTGTTGCTATTCCATTACGGTATTTGAAGTGTATACTTCTATTTACGTATTTAAATAACGTAAATTACCTATTCCGTTTTATTTTGTCTATATCTGTCCTATTCAGTAGGTAGGTTCTGCACCTGATTGGACTCTATTAATGGATACGTAGGAAAAACATTATATCCCAGAGGATATTTCGAGATCTAGACCAGACATTTTCCTTTTTTCTAAACAAACTAAATAGTATTGTAGAGCTGAGCTGTGGGAAACTAACATTCCGAAGGACCACAGTATAAAAGTGAATAAATATTATGACTTAACAAATGAACTAACTTAAATGTCTATGTGTTTAGTGTTTCCTCCATAGAAGAAGTTGCGAGAGGATTACCAGCAAAATCTCTCTATAACTTGCTTAAAGACTTTGGCTGAACAGCAGCTGGCAGCAAGTTCTATAATAGAACGGATATGGAAAGTTGCTCTAGCAGGAAATTTTCAAATTTGGCTAAACAGGGAGAACAACACGAGTGGAAAAAAGGAGTGTTAGTTATCTATCAAGGACGTCCTTAACCCTACACCCATCGGTTACAAGTCCGGGGCTTTGTTCGGAGATTTTCTCACTACTACACGATGGGGCTGGCATCCGCCCGGTAACTCCATGGAATACTAAGATAGTCTCTATTGCAGACGCCCTGCGATGCGAATTCACCCACGTAAGTCATGATACTATGAAAATATGGCATATAATACAGTCCATGTTATTAGTTTGATTTTCTATTAGTAAGCGAATTTTGAAAATCGGTTTAGTAGTTCTAGAACAACCTTAAAGCATATAAACTCTTCAACTTTATAATATTAGTATAGATAAAAATTAATTCCTAATTTCCTTGGTCACGGCATAACGCGTGAATAGCTGGACTGGAATTTTCACGTATTCTTAGTGATTGATATGCACTATGACTGATTGACTATCCGCGAAAAACTAATCGCGAATCTAGTAAGGGACAGATCCTACTGATTTTTTTTTCTCACGTTCAAAAGCGAATTTTCACGTTATCCCTCGGATTCTTTGGTTTTTTGCAGATAAAAGCAAAATATATCAATTAATCAATAAAGAGATTTTAACTTCAATAATGGCCTTCAATTTAGAATTACAGTTTAATTCGTTTAAACGTTACGATTCGAAGGGCTTTTGCGTGGGATCTTCCCCGAAGCGAACCTGCGGAACATGAGTAGGAAGTAGCGTAATGTTCTGAGAAAAGGTTAATTGTGTTTTACACCGCCGCAAGCCGGCTATAACGGTGAGATGGCTTACATAAATTTCAAGTAATTAAACCTCGTGATGCCTTAATTATTTCTACTGAATTATGATTTGACATTAAATAGTTCTGGTAAATTTATTGAACCTTAAATTAGTGATATTAAAGGTCAGGTTACGGCGTCGTATCATAATAATGTTCACGCGAAATATTGTAGCTGTAGTTGTAAGTGCAAAATGGCATACTTTGATGTACCTAAGCTTAACAGGATCGTCTGATGAATATTATATCGAAACATGGTTAAAATTAGTACAATGTTATACGAGTATAAATTCCAGTGCTATTACTATTTTAATTAAGTCATATTTACTCAAACTTTAAACTTATATTTTTTCAAGGACTTTAATTTCGTTTTCCCTGCTCAATCTAAATCCAATTTCATTGCAAAATAAGTCCTTTATAACTGAGACCAACTTATAACTGGGTTAGAAGTTTTTTAACATTCGTAATGAGATATATAGATCTATCAATTTCGTTTATAAGAAAAGCGAAAGGTCACTCATCACAAATCCGCTTGATTTAGACAGATGAAATTTAGTAGGGAGGTAGCTTGTAGTTAGTAAACGTCCGCTACGAAGAGATTTTGCGACAGGGTCGTATGAAGGAGGTCCAAGAACGGGAGCCGCAGCAGAATAAGCTGAAACCGGTATGTCTGATCGAGAGTTAAATATTTGCTCCTTTGCCGTGAAGACCCTTAGGCCATGGAGTCGCAGTATCAAAAAAATCCGAACTATTTCACCGCGGCTAGTTGCCCCGACTGGTGAAGGGCTGGCTCATTTTTTGCGCAAAGGATCAGCCTGCCTGTCCACGCGGAAATGCAGCTAGTATGCCAACATTCCGCGTGGGCATGATTTGTATACGAGTAGTTAATTAGATATGTTAGCTCAAGTTTCGTATTTCCTATGATATTATTTCTCTATAAAAAAATCCATGACATCAAAAAAAAGCGATAAAGTGGGTGACTATATCGCTTTTTTTTAGATCAGAGAGAAAATCCTCTACGCACGTTTCAGGCCGAAGCCCGAGCATCCTCAGGAGACGTTAGCATACTCGTAGGAACATTAGAGAGTCAAACCATGCCTTATACGAGTATTATCCGTTGTAGAGAAGTAACATACCTTATGATATATTAGTTATATACACGGACCGAAGACCATTTTGTAAAGGCCAGGTTCAAAGAAACACACGATAAACTTGGAATAGACGACTTAAATGGAAACGTATTTGGTGACACTTTGACGCATGGTCAAATGCAACAAAAAATTCGTTCATTACAGTCGTTATGTCGGAAAATGCAACTGAGTTCCACCCATATTTCAAGTATGCAGAAAATGCACATAGGAAATCTTGGTCGAGGATTTGAAGTTAAGCTTTTTAGGTTCGACCACGCCATATCCAAAATTCAGCTTCCTCGGTTACTTTGCATTTCCAAATGTATATACTAACTGGACTAGTAAGTTTATTCAAAAAGGCTGTCAATGTGGCAGTGTCACCACATACGTTGAGTTTTCGGCTCTTTATTGCAGTAAGGCACAGATTACTTTATAATATTGGTATTTGCGTCGCTAACAACACCGATATACCAATTAAACTTTCTTCCAATGATTCTTTAATTCAATACATTTAGGTATCGGATAAAATAATCTATACCTATACTAATATTATGAAGCTGAAGAGTTTGTTTGTTTGATTGAGCGCGCTAATCTCAGAAACTACTAGTCCGATGTGAAAAATTTTTTCAGTGTTAGATAGTCCATTTATCGACGAAGGCTATAGGCTATATTTTATCCCCGTATTCCTACGGGAACGGAAACCACGCGGGTAAAACCCCGCGGCGTCAGCTAGTTAAGATATATATCGGGAAGGTCTTACACGAAGTCATAATGCTCGATAGTAGTATTATTGTTAGATGTGGTTAATTTAGCCTCTTTAGCGGTTGTCGAGTTGAAGCGAACTGTCGGAAACAACTAATGAACCTGTTGCATGTGACTAGATTAGACGACCCTTTACCGACTATGTTCACGACTTGATATCAATGTTACTAAGTATAGGTAGGTATAATATTGTATATTTTATACAACTGTGACATGAACTGTGTTATTATTTTAAAAAATTTAATCACATTTTATAAAGCGGCGCCTTTGTTTCATTGAGAAATTACTTGACAGAAATGGTTATTAGGAAAAAACTACGCTAGTAAGTTTCATCATCAATGTTAACTCTCTACGTGTCTATTTAGTTAATTCACTAACTTTGACATAAGTTAGCTACACTCTAGAATTTTACAGTTTTTTAAAAGGTACAATGTATATATCTTTGGATGCAAGCGATCATTACGTGACATCAGGTGTGATTGAAGTCAAGGGCTAACTTGTCAAACAATAAAAAAGCAAGCAAGCTGTATGAGAGCTTTAATATTAGAGAGCATTTAATAAATTTTCAGGTCCTTTGCGGACGTCTATATATAAATGAAACTTCTTTCTGAAACCGAATATTCCGTAAATCACAATCAGGTCTCTGATTACCTGTGCAGTAAAATCGGTTCTACTTTACAAATGCAAAGTTTTTTCATGAATAGTCATGCAAGCACTGTCAAGATTTACGTCATAAATTCCAGCTTCGTACGTACGACTATTTTTAGAATGTTGTAGAGAATGGTCTCTTCTTTGAACGAAATAGTTTTACTGGCATGTTTACTAGATTATTCTTTTTGGGGCAGTTTTTCTCAGATTGTTTTTTATGCAAATAGACATACATTCTGAAAAACGATTTATTCAACCCTTTTAATCCAACCCAGATTGGTTTCTATTCAGTATTAACTAGTCTTAGGATCACGGATTTTGTTGTCCGTCCGTCCGTCCGTCCTATTGTTTGTAAATGAGGACGCGTGGAGGTCTAGACTTGAAATCTATACTAATATTATAAAGCTGAAGAGTTTGTTTGTTTGTTTGTTTGATTGAACGCGCTAATCTCAGGAACTACTGCTTCGATTTGAAAAATTCTTTCTGTGTTAGATAGCCCATTTATCAAGGAAGGATATAGGCTATAAATTATCCTCATATTCCTACGGGAACGGGAACTACGAGGGTGAAACCGTGCGGCGTCAGCTAGTTAAAATCATATACTCTTACTCAGGTTTACAGTCCCTTGAAGTTATGAAAAAACAAACTTAAGTTAAGTTAACGTAAAAATAGCAGTGGCCGTTTATGCCTCAACAAAACTGTAGTTAGACAATCTCAAGGGAATCAAAATTTATGACGCACTTCCCGTTGACCTAGAACTATGAAATTTGTAAAGTAATACCGACTTATATTACATGTTCAGGGAGATATCTAAAAACTATACATTTGCATTTTTAATCTTGAATAGTATAGTCTTTATTTAAAGAACGTAATCAATGATCTAGGATAAGCAAATATGTACCTAAAAATATGTAATAAGGGACCTTATTGAGTAGGGAAAATTAGAGTATTATGTGTGGGTGATAGCTAAGCTAAAATTGCTCTAAAGTGTTTTTCAGTTAGCATGGATATGGTGACAGTTGCCTATATAGCCTATTATCGTGAATCGCGACAAACTTTCATGAATGAAACAAACTGTCACCCGCACCAACCTACATGAAAACTGTAGTTAAGCAACAGTGAGTTACTCTCGTAGCGGTCGGGTTCGTAGCATCGTAGGTACTCGTAGCTCGAACTCACTGATTTATGAAACCACGCACGTAGAGCAAATATTTGTCTGTAAGTGCACCATCCATACAAAAACATTTATTTATTCACGCTACGAGTATTTATGTAGTGACGCTTCGTAGTTTTCGGGATAAAAAGTTTATTTAAAATATATTCTATCGCAAATTTTGGATTTTTTGTAAGAAATAAACCAGTTTGTACCGAATCTAGCAATGGGTATCGTATTTATATGACCAAGAGAATAAATAGTAAAAATTTGACAGCAAAGAAGTCAGTCGGTTCAAAAATTCAACAATTAGTTACATAAAAAAATTCATAAACAGTGTTATGAAAACATAATAAATAAACAGCGTTGTTTTAGTCTGAAGATATTTTTATAATTCAAGGCTCTTAAAGAACATAGGTACACTTTACTCATAAGAGGTTTTTGTTAAATATCACTATACTTTCTAGGCCTTATTTTTATGCCCTAAGCATAAAAATTACATTTCTCTTTGTTTAATGATCAGCGTAAGGTTACCAGAGACATTATTTTCTCGTTTCTGTAGGAGGGGATAAAATTACCTACTCTTTGTAAGACCAGATATATCTCAGTTAAAATCAAATTTATCAGAACAAACAGATTTAAAAATCTTTAAAAATAGTGTTTTTAATAAATACTAGCAAACGCCCGTGACTTTGTCCGCGTGGAAATAGATGTAAACTTTCAGTCCTTATTTCATACCCGTTTATTTATATTTTCGCATGTTTTATATAAAATAAATAGTCATTTTACAAAACTATAAATCATAACATGAACGATTTATATTTAAAAACTTCAATACCTTTTTAAAATTTTAGGGGAAGAATTTTGAAAAATCTTGAATGACATTATTTTTTTTTTCTAGTAGGTACGTGAAACATACCATTTGTTTCAACAATTATTGTAACTTAAAAATAACATTCCATACAAACTTTCAACCCTGTTTCACTCCCTTCTGATTTTATTTTCTCGAAAAAAGTATCTTATAACTTTCTACGTACTATGGTCTAAAATCGTGGCAAGTTTTATTTAAATTCATTCAGTAGTTTCAGCGTGATGCCCGATAAACCAAAACACACAGGACAGACAGAGACACAGAGACAAAAAATAAAAAAAATATATTTTTGGCTTCAGTATCGATTTTAAAATAACACAAATTTTCAAAATATTCTTTATGTACAGAATTGGACCTGTTACAATTTTATTAGAAGTATCGAAAATACAGCATTCATTCAGTGAAAAGCTGCTTAAAATTATAAACAGTCACTTAAATTTTCTTTATTTGTATAGATATATAGTAGAAAGGTAGTTATACCAAAATAATAACTATTTTGTTTCAAGGCCAGTGACCTGTCTGCTACATTAAGGTGTTACACCTGCCTCCCCGTCGTTGTCTTTAATATTTAGAGGGATACACCTTCGTCTACGTTTTTTTATAGTTACCACTTTTTATGTTTGCTATTTTTCTACATCTTATCATCATGATGACATATTCGTATTATTTGTAATATTCGGCTATGTTTTAAATATTAATAAATATTTAAATAAAAAAGTTATATCGATGTTTGTACCTACTAGAAACTGTTGTTTCTAAATTGTATGCAATGATAAGTAGCCCTTGATTTCGTACCTTACATCTGACGTTTTCTACTTGGCATCATAACAGAACTCTAAATCTCTTGGAGATATTTGCCGTAACTAGCTACTGCTTACTGTCGAACACAAAAGTTATGTTGTGTGGCTAAGTGACATACAGTAAATTGAATGTAATTGCTGAGTCATCACCATCATCATCATCATCATCGTCATCATCATCGGCTAATTGCTGAGCACGAGTCTCCTCTCAGAATGAGAGGGGCGGAGGAACGGACGTTAAAAGAGCGTTTTAAAACAGTATAACGTTAAATGAGGGTCTATTTCCGACGCCCAAAATTGAAAATGCAACATTGCTCGGAAAAAAGCGTCCTGTTTTAAAAACGCTGTCGTGTGAACATATACTTGGGAATGCATTTGTTGTATTTGAACGCTTTTTTAACGTCCATTAAAAAAACTCTCGTGCGAATGGGGACTTAAAGAAAAATATATCACCATTTATTAGTTAGTGTTTTAATGTAAGTTAACAGGTAGCATTAATTTTTTTAGTCACTTCCAAAATATCGTCACATTTCAAGTGATTTACATAAAACATTGACAAATTGCAAACCCAAACCTTCTCTCGCATGAAAATTCGTTCAATTGATTATCACGAACAGACAGAGAGACAGACGCGGTGGAGGACTTTGCTTTAAAATATAAATAGAAACATCTGAGGTAGTTTGAAATTTAATGTGAATTTATTTGTTGTATGGAGACGTGAATACTCACTGATGTATTGTTTAAGTATTTAGAAGCTTCTGATACCCCGCCCGCGTGCATCTGTCTCACATTTTCAGCGAATACTTAAAATATTATGGACAGACAGATTGTTTAAAGGTACTGTTGAGAGTGGAAGAGAAGTGGGAAGTTCTTACTGTAATTAAATATAGGAAGTTCAAACGTCTAGGGGTCTTGATAAAAGCAGTGTTTGTAGAGTATTATACATGGCAAGATAATACGCTACGTACAATAAAAGAGAAGTTGAAAACAACGCACCATTTGACTGAAAAATACACTTATATACACATATACATATATACAGTATACACATACAGTTACTAACTGTAACTGTATGTGTATATATATCACAACAAGACTAGCATTATACAATAAAAATTAAAAGCCGCTCTGTATTTAC
The DNA here is from genome assembly GCF_947172395.1 of Bicyclus anynana. NCBI lineage: Eukaryota > Metazoa > Arthropoda > Insecta > Lepidoptera > Nymphalidae > Bicyclus > Bicyclus anynana. The sequence continues at coordinate 7,219,280 of NC_069095.1, forward strand.
GATCCCGTAGAAAGTGGAGGTAGCTCGTAGTAAATACTACTTACAACGCCAACCTAGATTGCACAGGTTACTGGCAGTAGGGCGCGCTCCCAATGTACCGAGTCGAGAGTTGCAGAAATAGACCAATCAGATTATAGGCAAGTGACGTCATGATTTTATTACGTCATCTTTCAATAATATGATTGGTGATTGGCTTCGTCATTTCATAAAAGCTGAAAGTTTGTTTATCCGTGATCCTACCATAGGTAATCAAAGGAATTTTGAAGAAGCTGGTGGCTTTAGGCTCAAAGGTATACAAGACTCTCAATCGTCTATTATATACACGTATATTTGAGGCGAAGAAAAAGCGGACATGATTTCGCTCATTATTCCGAAGAAAAAATTACGCTCTGTATTTGGTCTCTATATTGTTCCAACTCCATAACTGACACAATACTCATCTGTAAATAAGACCATGAGAATACACACTTTCAGTTTTGTATATAACCTCTTTGACATAAAAATGTAACTGACTTCAAAGAAGTATCTCAGTTATTTTGATTTTAACACAATATGACTAAACAGATCTTCGCGAAATTGAAATCGGTCTAATCTATAAGTATACTCCTTCAAACAATAAAATAATTTTTAAAATTGGTTAATAAATGACGAAGTTACGAGGTAACAGTCATTAAAAAAACATACGCGTTGAATAGAGAACCTCCTCCTTTTTTTGAAGTTGGTTAAAAAACAACTCAGGTAATTCAGGCGATTATTGTCTACAGTAGTTAGTAGTAGTACTTCCAATAGCTAGCGTAACACATGCCGAGCATTGACTATTTTAGTACCACACACATCATCTTGAGGAAGATGATAAAGAATCGCGGATGAAGTATCCGCGTGGAATTCAGTTTTTCACAAATCCCGCGAAAACCATAGATTTTTTCGGAATGAAAATTAGCCTATGTATTTATCCAGTGTAAAATCTATTTCCATTCCAAATTTCAGCCAAATTGCTTCAGTAGCCTGAGCACAAAGGAGGAAGAAACATACAGACTTACACACAAACTTTCGCCTTTATAATATTAGTGTCATCTTTTTATTTTAGTTACTTTATATTAATTATCTTTTATGGCATCTAAATATATTGTATTAAGTGTGTGTGTCAAATAACTATTTTTTCTTTCTTTCTTTAAACTATATTTGATGCAGATTCATCCACACATAAGTCCATACAAAATGTGCTTACAATTTAAGTGATTGTAACATTTTTGCAGTGCATGGGCTTGTGAGCAAGCCTTTAGTCGGGATAATTGCCACCTAACCACCGGACATCGTTACGGATAAACCTGCAGTTTAGATTAGCGAGATGCCCTCTCTATGGCAACTGATTATTACAGACCGCAGACGCTAATGAAGCGACCGGAACCATCGCTTCATAGTGATAGGGTACCTGGGTATAATTTGATGATCTTGTACGAGTATATAGGTTTATTTAAGACGCTATTCAGGTTATGTATGTGACCTAGTTGAGACTGTGCAGATTGGTCGATTACGATGTTAACGCAGCATTGACAGAGTTGGCACCGTAGACAGAGTAACTCACTCGGGTATGTTTGAAAATATTTGTACGTTCATCCTCATTCTCAGCCCCCATATCTTGTGACTGATTTTAATGAAACGCATATGACTATATGCTGGAAAACGATTAACCTGAGTCAATAGTTTTCCAGTATATAGCATATAGTTTTCAGCTTAAAGCATACAGTTTTCAGCCTATAGCATTAAGTTTACCAGCATATAGTCTTAGATTAGAGCTACAGTCCAACTTATAACAATACTTTATTGTGTCGGGGTTTTTGTATTTCAATAGTTCTTATTTAATTTAGCTTTTGTTACTCTCATCAAAAGGGGGTAGGAGTGTAAAAATACTTCGATATAAATCGATCGAGCTGTACCGCTGGAGCTTAATTACAAACACAGAGACACAAATATTTTATATTTAAGATTTGATGTATGAATGAGTCTTAAGCTCAGATTGGTCTTTTAATAAAATCGCAATAATATGAAAATAAAACTTTCATTCTAAGAAACCCAAGTTAAGAGCCTTAAGATTATAGTAGACGTGTAAAGTGGAGAAAGCGAAATGAGTTAAGTGCAAATAAAATGGAATGTCGAATAAAATAGCGAGCTATATTTAGACGAAAGTTTGTGGGGGATTAATAAATATGGCTTTGAGCATTGGCAAGTGGAGCACGTCTGTGCTGAGTACGTGTTGGGACCGTTCCCCATCGAGGACGAGCACGTATGTAGGTAGTTTCGTCCGTAAGCAGAGTTCAGTGACACTGCATGCCTGTCTTCCTTAGTTCCAAGACGCAACACATTCAGTTCTACCCCCTTAGGGACTGAGATTATTATCTTACCTAGCCATTTAATATTATTGGAGAAAATTTTTTAACTCTCGATGCAAAAAAAAAGTGTTTTAAGTTTCACGTACGTACGACACGTGTCTAAGTGAAACTTAAAACAGTATATAAGTTTCATGTAGAAACTAAAATCTGTCATCATCTAAAATCATCTGTCAGTCTGGCTGTGGTACCATAACTCCCGAACGGATAAAGCAATTTCTATTAAGTTTTTCTTATATTAAAGGCGACTTATGCGCGAGTATTCTTAGACATGTTTCATGAAAATCGGTTGAGCCGTTTAAAAGTTGTGCGGGGTAAAAGTGGGGAAGAATAACCGATTATCTGCAAATATACTCAAGTGGGGTCTCAAATGAATGCTCACGTTTAATCGATTGGCGATACATCTTTGCCGATAGGGTGGATTTGTAAATTATCACATTATCAAAATATGTAATAAGAAGAATACATCATCAAAAATTTGTTTGATTAATTTATGGTATTTTTATACGGAACCATCATTAAATTAGTTCGTAGTACTGTGCGGATAGCTTTAGGAGCTAGGCGTGGCTTAAGGTGTTCTCTAATTGCACGGCGGTTAAATTTTAATGTGTTTCAGTTGAAAGAGTATTAGGTTTATATTAACAGTTCTCTATGGGGGGTAAGTGTTGTTTTTTTTCCAATATCACTTGGAAGGATAAGGTTGTTAGTTACCAGAGCATCTAAGCCTGATATATATATATATATAGGTAAACGTATTGGTGGAAGGTCTATTATAGGTGATAATTTAACATCAAAATATGTAACTACGGTTATTTTATCCCGAAAAAGGTCATGATTCCCGCAGGATTTTTCAAAAACTGATTTTTACGCAAATTCTCTGGCGACCGCATCTTTAAACATACCTACGAGTATATCTAGCTATGTCGATCAACCACGAAATAAGTATAAATTCTCGTCAATAAATAAACTTCTTTAAAGATAGCCCTGTAGGTTAGACTACTTAGACATCAGATGAGATCTTAGTCAAGGGCTAACCGGTATTTAAAATACAAAAGAGAAAAGCAGCTTGCATTTATTTCCATTTCTAAGTAGCAAAGAATTTCTCGTCTTGTATTGTAGGGGATAAGGCTAGACGTAGGAGGCACTTAAAAGTCCGCGTCTGTACCCTTGGGCGATACTGTCGGAGTCACCTTTGAAACTGATGTACTGATATTAGTGATGGTACAAGTTTATTTTTAGAGTTGTCAACAAGGATTGATAATAATTTTACCATGTCTGTGTGTTCTCGGCTTAGCTTGGAGAACTAAAAGCTGTAATTTTTCTTTTGTATGGGGGTAACCACGCTAACAAAATCTTGAAAAACTAATTAAATATCTGAAACATAGAGTAAACTAATTTGATTGAGTTAATATAGTTTTAAATAAGATTTTTTATAAAATCGAGTAAAAATCGATCGAATTAACCCATTTGGAAAAATTGGATCTTTAATTTAAAAGCAAGACACATTTAACACTTTGAAAATTTCTTTGAAATTCAAACTTAGATTCCTTTTACCTTCAACTTTTTGCGGTCTCTTTGACTTCTTTCGCTTGAGGTTCCGTTTTTTTTCTTAATCTCCGATTTGAAACGAAATAAAACTGTTGCTTAGTTATTCCATAATATAATGTACTTGCAAATTCGCAAAGAGAGACGAATATCTTAGCATTCACCGGTAAATATTCGTAAAAAATTGTTTTTTTTTTAAATAGACATTATACACAGATAGTATTATTTATTTAGAATGATTAAAAAACCATTGATTACTTAATAATGAAGCTTCAATAACTGTAAGGTTAAGAAGCCGGACGCAACTAACTGGAGTCTTTACGATATTGTTCATATTTGAAAGATGTGGCTCATATTAAAAAAAGGCATGGTTAGTTTTCGTTTATTTGTTTAAATAACTTGAAAAGTATTTTTCTTTTAATTCCAAAAATAGAATATTTCTAAAATTCTCATAACAAGACCTTTTTTTTGATGTATCACACGATGAAGTTTGTAAAAGTTTTTTTAACTTTCTATCACCCCCCTCCCCCCATAATAAGGGCCTATATTAAATTTTTACCTATTCACGATACATCCCTGTATCGTGAATAGGTAAAAATGTGGTACACATATTTTTAACTGGATTGGTCCAGTACATTCGGAGAAAACAGACAGACATTAAAATGAGTGATATTATAAGGGTTCCGTTTTTGTACTACGTACGTTCGGAACCCTAAGAAAAGACCTTTGTCCTATAATGAAGTAAGCTTTTAACATCTAAGCTCTAACAGTCTAAAGTTTAATCATCTACAGGAGCATAAACATTATAAAGTAACCGCGCTTAACTTTGTCGATAAAAGTTTTTACTCGCTTTGATCGTTAATACTAATTTGAAGCAAAGCTGGCAGCTCTGTTTAAGATTTTATACGTTTAATGGAAGATGGCTACGTTTTTTCAGGAAAGTAATATAGAACGAGGGCCTGCGTTAGTCAGACATACCTCATTTTATGAAGGATGACAGTTTTTCAGCACATGCCTATAGGCAAACACGGTAGCCAATATTAATTTCGCATAGTCCATGAAATAAGGGTCCGAAATATATCGATATTAATTAATATAAGTTATGGATTTCTTAAAAAACTTAATTTAAAAGTCATGTATTTTTTAAAATTTGCCAAACGTCAAACATTTGTGTCATCACAATGTTGCTTGATGTACTAAACGTCAAACGTATTAATAACAAATATTTTTGTCAAACGCTCCGTTTGTAAGGGATTTGTTAGAGTGACGTCATGAAACAGTTGAAATATCTAAAGACCATCATGGCCGACAGGCATTTTGGCTCGTATTGTCAAAAACATATTTAAAACTAAAATTTTCATGTAATCACGTCTCGAAAAAAAATGATAATTTTTTGTCAATCTAGGAGAACGATAATGAACTATCTAAGAAAATTTAAGAAGAAGTGGCAACTAGCCAATGATGGAGTTTGAACCATAGTGGCTTTAAAAGGTGGTTTTAGGTGTCCAGATCATCAATGATCCAAGTATTTTTTTATATTTTCTATGGGATATCAAGATGAATCATGTCTTCAGATACCAGACCTTTAGCTACGAGGCAAACTTTTGCTACATGCTAATACAATTTGATCATTAACGGTGTTTTTTGAAGCCGCGGAGCTAAATGAACTGACGAAATGATTTTTCAAATTATGCCGAGAAAAATATAAAAAAAAATACATGAACAGTCTCGACTCTTGAAATCGGCTAACTTAAAGCCTGTATGTCTTTCTACTCGTATTTCTAAATTTACAAAACCGGTTTAGTTGATCCAGAGATTACCTCTTACAACCTCACATACAAACTTTACCTCTCTATGATATTAGTATAGATAGGTACTTCCGCTGTCTGCGGCAACGAGTGTCGGTGACATTTAATGGGAACATGTGTGGAGGTGCCGTGCAGCGAGCTAATTAAACAATTGCACAGTAACACTGACCGACATCAAGCCACAGCACGGAAACCCACTGAATTACTTGTAGCTAATCCTTATTACAAAGGATATTCAGACTGTTAAATGTTTTTAACCCTGTACGTAAAAAAGAAGGGTCTGTGACATTGTGGCTTCTTAACACTTTCGCTGCGGCACCAATTTTTCTGTACTTTCCTCTGGTGCGGTACAAGGTCAATCGACCTCGTAACTCTTGAACACACTAGACATACGAGGTCAATTGACCTCGTATCGCAGCGAACGTATTAACTTAATGAATGGATCAATTTATGCGATATAACCTAAATACGATATTTATTCAGTACGGCAATTTATTTATAAACTTACACATCGATGCTTTTGGTGATTGGTAGAGAAAACACTAATAATAAAGCTGGTCCTATATAACCAACAGTTAAATTAACCTTCTTTCTGAAGATATAGCCAAAGAAATAATATGCAAGTTTATTTCTTTGGGAGTTAGATTGTTGGTTCTGAAGACTTCAAGGTTTTCGGACTAAACGTTCGTTTATTATCGGTACTAATAATAACCTAAAGATACCAATTCAAATCAAGTTTATCAAACTTTCATACAAATACCTTTAGTTACTTAACCTATTTAATATTTAGAACACAACATATTATAAATAAAAATATCTTCAGTCGGTCTAAGGTGATTCGAAACGAACTCTGATATAAAAATATTTTATATCTTTTACTATAGTTAAAAACTAATATATCTATTCGCTGTCTTAATTATTTTTATTTTAGTCTACAATTACTCGTATTTACATATTCGTATTTAACAGTAAATTATTACCATTAGTTCAGTAATTTCGCATACCTGCCTACTAAAGTCATATTTATGTCAGTGAATCGAAATCGATTCCGTGGTTTAGCCGTGAAAAGGTAACAAGGTAGAAATAATTAGGTACTCTCGTATCTATTCGTTTTAATAACAGTAGTATGGATAATTTAACTTTTATAGGGAAAAAGATTGCGTATATAATAAAAAATAATATCGTTTAGTTCGGTTGGTTACTGTATAAGCACCGAGCAATTTTGTGAAAGCTTCATTGGCCATGGCAGTTGGTAACCCAATTAATATGTCCCGTGTCGCTGCGACAATTTTCAGAATTCTCCACGTTCCGTTATTAAAACGTAATTAAAACGGGTAATTGGTTGAGCCAGGGTAAAAACTTAGTTTTTAACTTATTTAATCAGAGTGGGAAATTTTGAATAAAATCTATTCTGGTGAGCTTTAAATATCAAACATATTTTTTTTTAATATCCAACTTATAGGCTCTTTGTCTTTTAAACATGCGTGTTGTGGACACAAACTCAGCCCACACCAACATCTTAAAAGAGGGAATACAAATAAACCCAAGTATTGAGTGGATATGCGATAAAACACAAAAACAATTTGTGATGGACAAAACTTACAAAATCATCACTGAAGAAGCCAGTGACCACAACACAAACCCTAACACACAAAAGAGGCACTTCCAGGCCTCAACCCAAGGATAACAGGGAAATTCATGCACCTCACACGAGATAAGTTGAGAACAGTGGCCGACCTAATAACAGGTCACTGCCCGCTAAACAAACACCTTTCAATTCTAGGTATGACTGACAGTCCTCTGTGCAGAGCCTGCATGTAGAAAAACGAGATACCGCTACACGTTATGCTCAGTTGCAGAGGCGTAACGGAACAACGAGCAACCTACATTGGTTCCTCAGCGACACTCCATGAGGCTAACAGCGACCTGGGCGGCCTGCGAAGCTTCTGGAGCGAGCTCGGCTGGATGGAGTGAATCCAGCGGGAACCTACACCGAGGGACCCATGTACAACGGCCAATTACATGACCAAGTGCGGGAACGGCCCAGAAGAAAGAAGAAGAAGATAGGGTCTTCGTTCACTTGCCTTGCAGTGCCGATTTTTCAAAAAGAGTTAACACTTAATAGCTAAGTTTTTTATTCTATTTAAATTGATTAAAATAAATTACTACACGTCTTCACGTTCATTAGACTTTAATTATAACATACTCGTATACTTGCTTTATTTAAAAGTTTCATAGAAAGCTTTTTGATAAATCTCTTTTTGAGGTAGAACCGTAATAAAATGCATGAAAAAAAAAAAGCGCGTTGATATAGTTGCCGACCCGGCAATACTGAAAGTATTTTGTTGTAGTTTTATATGCGGCTTAAATTCATTTCAGGCGAACGCCACAGGCTTTATACAAAGCGAAATATTCACGGGTGTTGTAACAACTTATTGGCTTATTCTATCGTACCTTTTAACTTCAGTTTCAGCTTTAATGCCCCGCGGTTGGCATCGCCTTATGCTAAGCATTGATCAAGTAAACTACTATGCCCGCAGCGCTAACGGCTTGACGTCCGATAAAACTGATCGAGTGTTGTTCGCGATCGAGACACGAGTTTTATCGGCTGTCAAGCTATTAGCGCTGCAGGCACGTGAGTTTTTCTCGAACGTCAGTGGCTGACATAAAAAGCGACGATGGTATTTTATTTTTTGCTTTTTATAAAATCGTTTTAATAAAAAAATATATAAAATATTTGAAGGTGTAATAAATAAAAGCTTTTTATGTTCTGTGTTATTGTCATATTTATAAAATAAGTTAGTAGTCTACTACTGAAATGATTAGCAGCAAGAATGCAAAGCAATTTTATTCTTGTCGCAATTTTTCTTGCAAAATTGCCCGATGGTAAACGATATACGGCGTATCTGCGACATCTATATGACTCGATATCGTCGTTGCAATGAATATGTAGCCGTCACCTGATCCATTTAGCCGTTCACTTGGATCCTCGATTGTCATTGCTCTATTAAAGTCACATACTGACTGCGTAGGAACATACGGCGTACGGTGTGAATTTTGATTAACCGATGAATAGGAAATCGCTCGAATTGTATTAATGTCTGTGCTAGCATTCAACTGAATAAGCATTTGACATAATTCAAATTCTAATTCAAACAGTCTTAGTTTACAAGAACTATTGGGACGTCAAGTTTGACTATTTGTAGAGACTCTATCTACCATCGGTTCGGAAGGCTGGCTTTAGTATAGAGTTGGCAAAAAAATCAACAATTGGTCTTTTAAAATTACCTATCTTTACAATATTAATTTATTTGTCATTTTTTAATTTTTAACAATGTGAATAAAATACAAAACACTATTAGAAAATTAAAAAAAAATTTAACCCTCCCGCTGCGCGACACATAAGCAACATACAAGCACATTTACGTCTTCCATATACATATATGAGAAAACGTGGACTGCGCCGATTTGGTCCTTTTATTGCTAAAGCGTTATAGTCTGGCAAGTTTGTTGATGACACTTCCATGATATGCGGGCAACGGGGGAGAAAGACTGCGCGGGTGTGAAATCGTGCGTGCGGGGAAGTGCGTCAGTCGTGGGCTTTTCATTCATCGCTACACGCCCTCCGGCTCGCGCGGACCATCGGGAGTGTTACGAACGAAGTTTCGAAGCTATAGATCTATGTTCTGTGTAACCAACACATGTTTGATCCTATTAAACGATAGATGGCATATATTGTATTGGATTATTAATATGTAGAATATAATAGGTTATTATGAAGTTGTATAAATTTTGATCAATAAATTTCATGATGTCTTTTAATATTATTAAATACCAATATTATATTAGTAAGTACCTAATTTTTTAAACTATTTGACTCGAATCATGTAAAATGTTAAAAAATACATCATCATCATCATCATATCAGCCGATGGACGTCCACTGCAGGACATAGGCCTTTTGTAGGGACTTCCAGATATCACGATACTGAGCCACCTGCACCCATCGAAAACCTCGCTTGATGTCGTCAGTCCACCTGGTGGAGGGTCGGCCAACACTGCGCTTACTAGTGTGGGGTCGCCATTCCAGCACTTTGGGACCCTAACGTCCGGCTCTTCGAACTATGAGCCCCGCCCATTGCCACTTCAGCTTCGCAACTCGTTGAGCTGTATCGGTGACTTTGGTTCTTCTGCGGATCTCCTCATTTCTGATTCGATCACGCAGAGATACTCCTAACATAGCTCGTTCCATCGCCCGCTGTGCGACTCTGAGCCTCCTTATGAGGCGCATAGTTAGCGACCAAGTCTCGGAACCATAGGTCATTACTGGCAACACGCACTGTTTGAAGACTTTTGTCTTCATTCACTGAGGAATTTCGGTTAGAAAATTAATTAACACTAATGAACATTGCCAGCTCTTGTTAGGTGTGCACCGATCCTTATCTAGATGGATTTCTACTGTGCAGAAACCTGGGGGAATATACAAATCAGATTACTGAGATTTAATGACGTGAACATTTTATGACGTCGAATTTCGGTAATACGTTTTGCCGTATTTCTCACGTCAGCGCCCTAAGGGTAACAAATTACCAAAATATGTATTACCGATGTTTACATATACGAGTACGTGATGTATTTAAGCAAAAATCTATATCTATCTAACGAAAGCCTTATGGAATATAAAAGTAAATTGAATTGGAAGTTCATAATAAATATTGCAAATCGTTGCACAGATCGCAGAACTGCGAACGCCTACCATTGACCTCTTATAAAGAAAGGATGCACAATCATGTAGAAAATTTCACTTAAAAACTGGCCAATTTTGCTTTGACAATTTTAGAATTATTGGTAAAGAAAATTATATTTAAAGGCCTTTAAATATAGTCCAATATTCAATAAAATCCCAAATTCAACCTTACGTATTGAGTTTAAGGTTAAATTTGCAAATACGACTACTTGAATTGAGTGCCAAGAAGTTGTGTTTGACACTCATTGAGTGGGGACGTTTTTTGGTCGCTGATTCACTTTTCAATAGGAGATCGATGACGAGGACACGCTTTTTTGTCTTAACCGTTGGTTTTAATAACTTACCAATTTGTGGAACATCATAAGGTCTGCCGGACCGGGACGCGCGCAGCATCATCTGACTGGCCAGCTCGGCGGGCAGGTGCGGCGCGCGCTTGTTGTTGCGTTGCCGGCGCGGCGCGTACGGCTCCGCGTCCGCGGGCGCGTCCGGCTCGAACAGCTCGTGCAGCGGGCGGCGCTGCAGCTCGCGCCCGCCACGCCACTCGGGGTAGCGGCGCGGGGGCTCGGCCGCCGAGCGCAGCGCTAACACGGTTAGCACCGCGGCCACAGCGCACGCGCGCATGTTACCCCGCGCTCCCCACCACTCGCGCATCTCTCGCTAAGTGCACGGCCCGCGCGCACGCACCGGGCGCCTGCCCGACCACATTATTGGAACACCACTACTAGTTTGAACCCTTTTCTTTTTGCGCTTCAGTTCAGTTGTTATATGTTTATCTCTATTTTAGACGTACACACGATTTAACCGCTTTTCAACCTGAAACAATGAGATAATTCTTTTTAATTTTGCAACTAAAAAAAAATTATACAAAATTAGTTGATTGACACTGAGGACTAATTCATTTAAAATAAAACATTTTTATATAATACGTCGTTGGTTTTTTTTTGCAGTAATACGGAACCATCCTATTAAGTTTGCAGTATTACTACTGTAACTTGTGACGGGCGGCCCCGCTCTTCCATAATATATAAAAGTTTATATATAAAGGTTTACTCGTTGACTTATGTGGTTTCGGATCACAAGGGTCTGGACTGGAATACTGAGCTTATTTTTTTCAGTAAAAGTTAAAAAGTTGGTGGTATTTCAACCCTGTGCTTCTGAGAGCTTGTTAAGCCGTCGGTTCCGATAATTTTCATTAACATCCGAAATTGGTCTTTAAAAAATAACATTTTAAGCGCCCCCTACTAAAATGGCCTCCCTATACGTGTTTTGTGTATCAAGTAAATACCTTTGAGTCAAGTCCCTCTAGACATTTAGGAAAATTACCAATACAACATTTTGGTAAACCAATATGATTATTGTAGGTCGACATTATCTGTTCTTGATATGAAATTGATTTGGAAAATAGTCTTTAATCTTATACAAGTAATATATATATTGAAATCTCAAAGAAGAGGTAAGTTTTAAGTAGGTTGCAGATTGCCATTACCCCAGGCCCGAGTGGGTAATGACTTAGCCTATATTGCTTAAACGGAAGTAACTTTGTAACCAGGTGGGAAAGGTTCTACTACACAAACATTGAAATTATTATTATTATCGAAAAGTCTATTAAACTCCGTAACTTTAAAATTACAAATTTTAAAAGAAAACTATAGATGTTTATTTTAGATTTACTTTAAGATTTGGTTCAGTAGATAATTAGATTATTATTTCTTATTTTATTAAAGTTTGTAGTATTTTAGGAGGTAATCTGTGAACCGATTTCGATATTCTTTTACCACTTCTTTCTGAGTGATTAAGGCTATATATTATTTCAATATTTTCACAGGAACGGGAACTACGCAGGTGAAAAGACGTGGTGCCTTTTATAAAGTGTAGGTTAGGTAATAATAGTCGGAGATTGAATCAAGAGCCTCAACTTAAACGCTCAGCAAATGATACTTCAATCTATACATTATATACACAGTGTAACAATTCCCGGTATTGATGTAAAAGATAGCCTACATAGTAATATATAGATAGCTTGCACTGTCGAGCTTACTGGAAATGTGGAAACTTTTATAATAAAAACAAATTAACTGTGTTCTAAGTGCTAGCGTTCGCCACTCCCTTTTGCGTTTACTTTTAGAATGAAAGTTTGTCCTTAATCTTACTTGTTACTTAGATAGACTGTGCCCAAATACGAACACGAAAGAATAAAGAAATATGTCACGCCTGTTGACGTCATGGGCTATATTAACAAGATTTATTTGAATATGTGAGATTTAAGAAAAGTGATTCAATAAAAGTGTAATGAAAAATAATTTTGGACTGATTGTTCCCATGGCGACTTTTGCCTTTATCATCATTTGTATACATAACAATGCTGATGTCTAATGACCTTCTAATATTTTATCTTTTATCTTATTACATTTATTATATTACATTGTGTATGGAATAATTTTTGAAAACTTTCATTGCATACAATCAATATAACTCTATAACAAAAATCTCCATTATTAATGTAAAGTGTAATTGGGTTAAAAAGGAAATCAACATTTTAACTGTCGATGTTGTTAAATAAAGTTCGTCATAACAATCATGACGAGCCTCAGATGATAGTTGCCATTCTTTCTAATATTAAATTTATGAAACTTGACATTTTTTCTTTTTCTGGTTTTTTTTTAAAGAAGAAGTAGATATAAAAAAAATTGCATTTTACATGTTTTTGTTACTCAACTTACTCGTGACTGGACTGACTGGTCCCTGGACCAGCTTTTTTTTACAAGTTAGCCCTTGACTACAATCTCACCAGATGGTAAGTGATGATACAATCTAAGATGGAAGCGGGCTAACTTGTCAGGAAGAGGATGAAAATCCACACTCCTTTGGGTTTCTATACGACATCGTACCCGAACGCTAGATCGCTTGGCGATATGTTTTTGTCGGTAGGGTGGTAACTAGCCACGGCCGAAGCCTCCCAACAGCCAGACCGGGACCAATTAAAAAAACGTCAATCGGCCCAACCGGGGATCGAACTCAGGACCCCCGTCTTGTAAATCCACCGCGCATATCGCTGCGCCATGGAAGCAGCCGTTATTTGACGCCTATTTAATTAAGTTCTGGGTCAATGAACGAGTTAAATTAAAGTTATTAACAAGAATGACTGTGAAGTGGTACAAATTTATTAAAGCTTGCAATAATAAAAATTTGAGTAAAAAGGATTTACGGCATAATTTGCCGAAGGGGGAGATTAGAAAGACGAATACCAAAAATGAGTCTTTACTCATAATAGAATCGTCTTCAATTCGCGCCAAATCTTTAATATCACGCTGACGTGTTTTGATATTACGGCAAATGAAATTTCATTGAACATCTATCCATCAGCTGTAAGTAATAGCAAATTTCGCATAAAACCTTGAAAGAGCCGTATTTTGTTTCTAAACTCTACGGAATAAATTTTGGGTGAGATAATTATTACTTAGTTAAATTAATTAATGCGTATTTGTCTTCCTTAATGTTCATGAATCTACCTAATATAATATGTAGGAACGTGTAAAGCACACGTGCGCAAAGATGTTTTTTTCTACCTACTGTGACGTCACGGGTAGCAGCGATAGTGACTACCATTATTTTGTGGCAGAGGAAACACTTCGAGCAGGTCCTAGGACTTGCAACCTTGGGAGTAGGTTTTAGGGATCCCTTAAGAATGCATCACCACTCACTTTCCCTGCCCGACATGTTCTCCAAGCCCACAATAAACAATTTATAGAAAACAATAATTACAACACAAATCATTATCAATAATAACAAAAAAAACATTATTGCACAAAATCACTAACGCGACTGGCAGCGTGACGGTGTCTACGCTGCCTAACAATCAACTGAGCTCAAGTCATCAAATATCCTCTTTTTTATACCAACACCGATACCTTCCCTCTACAATTACATAATTAATGAATGTTTATACTACCTGTAAACTAACGAGTGCTAGATTAGTCGGTGAGTGAAAAAAGTTGTTAATTGCAATTGAAAATGTGCTTTATCGCACGTTTACGATTTTTTCTCAAAACGGCTATTTTTTAAGCTTACACAAAAAATGCATTGTACTATGTTCAACAAAGCCAAAAACATAATACTTAAATAATATTAAAGTTTTACATGAACAACCTATCTACTTGTACTAGTCATGATGGTGCATCCATTTAAAACGGAATTCAAGTTGCGTAATCAAGTCATCTTATGTAATGCTCTTGCGCCGTGGGGCCTACTCATTAATTTGTTTGAATCTAAGTCAGACGACGCTATTCCTTACAATGTTTTAACACGACTCATAGCTACATACCTTTGGCGCTAGATCTCTAGTATGATTACACTAAAAACATACCTTTGGCGCTAGAAATTAAAAAAAATCAACCGACTTCAAAAACAAAACATACTGACTGAAACTAAAAAGCGAAAAATAACATCATACAATGTTCTTTATATCATATTATGTTCTAACTGATGATCAGTTTGAAGGCGGTGCTAAACCAGTGTTGTGTTAATTGAAGCCGTTTCTGAAAAAACTACACTGTCTGAAAAACCTAAATTTATGATATTCTTATAAGATTACATGGCTTGAATTAATACATTATAGGTCTAGCACCGCCCTATAATGAACTAAAGCCTCATATGCCTATTATTCTATCGTTATGCTTCTGGATATCAAGTAGGCCTTGTTCAACCTCGTTTCGTCAACCATTAGGTTAAAACAGTATCTTATAGCAATTAACAAAGTTGTGACAAAGCTATTTGTTAGTTACCGCTGTTCCAGGTAGCGGCGGTATACGAGCCAGTGATATATCTCCTACATGCCCGCGTAACCTTACGTGTCGTAAACTTCCCCATTAGACACCTTACCAGATATGCCCCTTTACGATCCGGTCAATACCCCAAACCATTTTTGTGCCTTTTCGGTAAAGATGCCTACTTTTTCTAACACACACTTTTATACAGATTTTGTTAAAAAATAATTCTTTTTAACCGACTTAATTTTTCTTAAGTCGGTTAAAAAGAACCGGTCGGTTAAAGAGGCGGTACTCAATTCGTCATTTATTAACCTATTTTGAAAATTATTGCCCATACTGTGGCGTTTACGGGCACTATGCTAGGACACACTAAAGTCAGATAAATAAAATCACTTAACAAAAATATGTAACCGCGGTGGAACCAAAAATGGTAGTGCCAAAAAACAAAATAAACTTAAGAGCCTGTTTGGCGACGTCTTCAAACTAATCAATAAAGGTAAGGTATTATTTTTCGCATTTTAGATTAATGCATCTTTGAAGTCGATTATTTTTTTTTGTTAAAAAGATTTTGTTATAGCCCAGACAGACAAACAAATATTTAAAAAGAGTTCGATTATGTTTTAGTATAGATTGTGTAAATAACTATAAGCATTTGAGAAAACCCAATATTTTTAAATCACACTTAAATTTTATTTATATTGTTAGAAGAATATCGAAACTACTTCATCATCGAAGTCCCTAAAAATATGATAAATGTATATTTTATTTCAATTCATATTTAAATAGAACATTCATAATAAATTGAACATTTAAATTAATATAAATAATTTTTATTTGCACTATAAATAAAAAATGTTGATTGCACAATGTTGATTTTCCGTTAATTACGATTTCATATAAAACATATTCGTCACATTTTGTTACTTTTCCTGCTAATACATACATTATACTCATTGTAGACAAACAATATTAGATTAAGCATTATTTGAAATTCTTGGCAGTAGTATAGTAGCTAGTCCGTAAAGTATCTATGTCTTTTTTAATACGTACTTATAATATAAATAAATTTATATCCTTAGAGACACTGCATCCAATAATTTAATATTGTCCTAATAATAATACGGGAAACTTAAGGGCCAAAACCTGTAGCGTGCTATCGGCAAGGTTATATTTATAATCGGGTGGCGCGGTGGGCCGTTGACGTCATCGCACGGGTGGGCGGGCGGCGGCGGGCGGGCGGCCGCGGCGCGCCCTCGGATACGCACTTGCAAATTCGCACCTCCATGAATGGAGGAATTAAATTATCCCCAGACCGACTCTCGGCGAACGCGACCTGAGCTGAACCCTAAAATATCTGCGCACACACGCTCTGTCAATACTTCAGTCTACTGATGTTATTGAACTGCTGAGACCAGGATATGAATATACCGTTCCCCGAATACGTATACCGAATCGTAAAAAGTTCCGTCACGCTTCCTATGTAAACGCGGGGCCTTGGAAGTAATAATAGCAGTAATTTGTGAAAAATATTTTGTGATAGCTCCATAGTTTTCGTGGAACTGAGTGGTTTTCTAATTATGAGAATTTTTTATTTGTTCTTCAAGTGAGCTCGTAATATTTTGTGGCTTTATTTAAATAGGAAAATTACAGTTTTTGAAGTACGGCTTAGAGTTTAAGCGATAACTACTTAATTACAAACTCATTGACGATAACAATGGATTAATGCCATTGTGATTGTGGAAAATAATGAGCTTAATTCAAGGAATACTTGATTCAATGGCTTATTTACATCGCAGTTTTATTTATTACCTACCATTGACGTAAACAAAAAAATACTCATATTCGATTCAAATTACGTGTATATTCAGGTGACATTGAAGTGATTATTACTCGTAGATTCATTCTGTTGCGAAAGTTAAATTTACAAAAATCCTTACTTAGTGTGTATCTGCATCATACAAGATAACTGCTGTCTAAATTTCAGGTTGCCAAGCTTTAGTAGTTTCGGGAAGGCTTTCATCATTATAATTATGTATGTTATACACCTACGAGTACCTAATTATATGTATTTGCCTTTCTCTTTCAAAAAATTCTATTTGTTGTAACAACTATACAAAATGTATTTTAAAAGTTTAATGATTATTATTAAAATTATAGTTACCTACCGATTTTATTTTTATTTTTAGAGGTCGCTTTCTTAAAGGTCCACGTTTCAATTCAACAGAGAACCAAATTAAATCACGAAAATTCGTTTAAAACATCGGAAATACACTTTATATAAAGAATAAAAATACGAGTTGAGAACCTCAGCCTTTTAATTTGGTTGGGTGGGCCCAAAAAAGTGGGCTTTCAATTGGAAACGTTTTTCTTTGGCAGTTAATTTATGAAAACGTTTATTTTATTTTTAACTTCAATAGCAAAACGGTTGACGAATCGTCGCTTCAACTCTATTTTTATGTGTTCTAATGGTAGCTTGGACAAATGATCGAAACGGTTTTATTTGCTATTCGTGAGTCATGACAAAAATACCTTGAGTGAGTTTTTCGGCGACTTTTCCAGAATATACCTAGACCTAATATACAATTTTACTAATCACCGTCTTTATAAAATTAATTTCATGTTTGTATATGCCTTCCTAAAACATTCGTTTATGATGAAATGTCGCTGAGATTTTCACCGAAAGCTCATGGACGAATCCGTGGTCATTAGCTAGTTATCTACTTGTTTATACTTTGTCATTACTATAAAAGACTAAAATTAAAAACATAATTGATTATTAAAAATGTTTTTAATGACGACTTTTACTTTATTGTTTTCTAAGTACTTGTACCAGAACGATATGCGGGACAGTAGATAAGCCAAACTCTATACTATAATAATACTTATAAGTTTCAATGCCCTTTGACTTATGCCGTGAGGTTATACAATGAGTCAATATGCAGCAATGCGCAGGGCAAGGTGTAAACCAAACACTATTAACTCGAATGGCATCGATATTTTGACACAATCGAGATATTGTGAAGTGCCACAGTCTGCTTCGTTGACTATCTTTGATGATTGTAGAATCCTACCAGTTATAATGATGAGAATCAACTAGATTATAATTACAAAGAAAAGATCCTACCGATTATAATTGGAATAATAAGAAGTTATCACTATTTTGAAGTGATGATAACTTCATATGGGAGTTCTTATGGAAGTTCTTATGGTAAACCGTTTTGTAAGGTAACGCGTTACGGCGCCTCTCTGTCTGACTTCCCTTTCTTTCACGCATACGACAGCAGGTTTAAGTTATAATTTCGAGCGTCCCGAGACGCACACGTCTTTTTATTAGAAAATATGATAGGTATGTAATATTATACTGATAATATATTTTTCATCGTTTTATTCGAATTACATTACAGAAACAAAGCATTGAATTTATTTTGTGGAATATTTTTACTATAAATAACGCCTCTCTAAAAGCTTATTCTGAAAATCTGATCCTGAGGGCGTAC
Organism: Bicyclus anynana; assembly: GCF_947172395.1. Taxonomy (NCBI): domain Eukaryota; kingdom Metazoa; phylum Arthropoda; class Insecta; order Lepidoptera; family Nymphalidae; genus Bicyclus; species Bicyclus anynana. The sequence goes on from NC_069095.1 coordinate 7,238,029, forward strand.
GGTCAGATAATGTTAAATAAAAAATAACAAGACTGTTTCAGTTAACAAAAATTACCATTTTGTTTTTGTAGAGTTTTGTTCCAAAACTATATGACGCAACAATGGACGACTAAGATATTTTTGGCATTGACAAACATTAAAAAAATGTATTGATTTATAAATGAGTGCAAAAATATTTTGTACTTGACTTAATATTTAAGTAGGCTGCATTTTGACGTGATTACATGAAAATATTTAAAATTTTAGGTTAAATTAACCATCATCCTAATCATTTAATTGCTCAGAATTTAATCGAATGTCAGCGATTAATGACCGGCCTAGACGATCGATCGTCTCGAACTTAAACTATAACTGTAACTAATTGTATTGTGTATTTAGGAGAAACAAGAGCGGTGTTTTACAAAACTATATTTAAAACACTCTTAAAATAATGATTTCCATCCAGTTATTGCTTGTAGATTAAGCTAATCTTGGAACAGGCTTTGAGTTTTGTTCCATTGAAATCGGATATTGAAAAAGTTATAAAAAAAATTATATTTCTTGCCTAGAATTTTAGAACACGACTAGCGGACCCGCTCAAGCTTCGCTTTGACTTATGATGCACTTCTTCCCTATCCCTACCCTACCCTGCTTCTACCCTACTCCTACCCTACCCCTACATTACCTCTACCGTACCTCAACCCTACCCCTACCCTACCCCTAGGATTTAGGGGTTTGAAAAATAGATGTTGGCCTATTCTCATAGATACCGGATAAGCACAAATTTTTTTATCAAAATCGGTCAAGCCGTTTCAGAGGAGTATGGCAACGAAAACTGTGACATGAGAATTTTATATATTAGAGAGATTAACAAAAATCCATGTACAAATTGTAAAAAGACCTTCTTTGGCGCTGTTGAATATTTTTCAGACAAATTAAACCCTTATAACCTGGCTACAGACTCATTAAAATATACTTTTTTTATATTCAGGCTATAAATATTTTCAGTATCTACACAATAAGACCTTTCATTTGATACCTAAAAGGAAAGCAACGACTCCTCATTTATCAAAGTGAAGCGATCCTAAAATTTGCGTTGGGTTTGTTATTTGGTTCATATTTTCGTACGGATAATGAACATAGTAGTTTTGGATCATTTGTTTCATTGTAATTGATATGTTTGTGGTTGTAGATTTATCGAAACGCTAGCTTGTCGACAAATACGAAATAGGGTGTAGCTTGGCAACTTCTTTCGTAACACTCCCGATGTTGCGCGCGGGCGTAGCGATGAATGAAAAACCCACGACTGATGCATGTCACTTTCCCGCACGCACGATTTCACACCCGCGCAGTCTTTCCCCCTGTGGCCCGAAGAGAATAACCGGGAGTCGGGACCGATGGCTTACCGTGTTATCTGAGGCACGAGGAATCTCTGTTATGTAAATCTGCTACCTTCCCAATTCCGGGCAGCTAAAATTTCAGCTAAAAACTTAGAACAAATAACAGCTCAGAAATTGATGGCCCGACTTAGGTCATGGACCCAGGATCTAGCGATCTGAAGCCATTTAGGCTGACCAATGGACAAACAATCCATTTTAATAAACATTTACTTTGCTTTTAACGGATGTAAGAAAAATAAAGAAGGTATAAGTATCATACGACAAATTTTGAAATACAAATTATGAAAAAAGTTTGTATATGCGGATGTCAAGAAGACGCGCGACTATTGGGTTTTTGTGTGTTTCACCGGCTTCACCACGCTACTTGTAAAGACTCACTCTGGATCATTCATTACTCTGTGCACAATACATTAATATCAATCCATGCCCCGAAGAACAGGTTAAGCCGTCTGTCCTGGTCATTAATTACCATTAACATATTTTAATCACCCAAAGCCGTCAACCCGTATTGGAGGAACGTGGTGGTTCTAAGCTTCAAAATTCAAAAATTCAAAATTCATTTATTTCAAGTAGGTTCAGTTGACAAGCATTTTTGATACGTCAGTTAACTATTTGTAAAGATTCTACCACCGGTTCGGAAGGCTGCTTCTGCTGAGAAGAAACTGGCAAGAAACTCAATAGATGCTCTTTCAAAATACCTTCCCTTCGGTGGGTCGTCGTCATCAACCCATATTCGGCTCACTGCTGAGCTCGAGTCTCCTCTCAGAATGAGAGGGGTTAGGCCAATAGTCCACCACGCTGGCCCAATGCGGATTGGCAGACTTCACACACGCAGAGAATGAAGATAATTCTCTGGTATGCAGGTTTCCTCACGATGTTTTCCTTCACCGATTGAGACACGTGATATTTAATTTCTTAAAATGCACACAACTGAAAAGTTGGAGGTGCATGCCCCGGACAGGATTCGAACCCACACCCTCCGGAGTCGGAGGCAGAGGTCATATCCACTGGGCTATCACTGCTTCGGTGGGTAGTGGATCGTTAAAATAGGTTGATAGTTATTTTAAACATATTATCCGCCCTCCTTACCGGAGATTTCGATAGTTACATACTTTGTTTTTGGAATCTCCGTTAAGTAAGGCGGCCAAAGGTTGTTAGCCAAAAATGCAAGTAGCTAGTAGGTAATAAGCGTACATCGTAAATGCGTGTTTGGGCTACACGAAATCGGCATGTGCCGTGTCACCCTGGCCATTCATTTGATGTGAACTCCAATTCAATTACAAGTATCACGCAAGCCGATCTTTAGCCGATCCACAGTAAAAACGTTACCATTATCATTTTGACCCCCATCATTTTATCTATTCTAATATGTTACGTACGTCACACTCAAACGTTGACATCGTAATTATCACTAACGTAACCGATCTGGAAAGTAATTAGAACTTTCCGGAATATGAAATTTAAAGTTAACCTCATCAATTATACGAAGAACCATATTAAACTAAAAGCGTGATACAGCGACATCCTCACCGGGCCAGCTGGGCTATTCACTATTCAAAATTCAAAATTCAAAATTCACAATTCAAAATTCAAATTCAAAATTCAAAATTCATAATTCAAATTCAAAATTCATTTATTTCAAGTAGGCTCAGTTTACAAGCACTTTTGAAACGTCAGTTGACTATTTATAAAGATTCTACAACCGGTTCTGCAGAAGAAGGAAGGCATGTTCAGAACCGGCAAGAAACTCAACAGTTGCTCTTTTTGAAAAAATTTCATACAATACTATAATTTACAATTATTGATAACAACATTACAATTTCTTATAGTTTTACTTCCTGTGTGAAGGTGGAAGCTGGTCCAATGGCCTCAAAGCACCTTATTTACCGTATTTATTAATAACCTATTAAAATAAACATCAAATCAATTGAGAAATGCGATCTACCTACTGTATAATATCCACGAAGGGCACAGGGTCAGTAGCCAGGCACCGGATGACATTTGTTATAGAATCTCAATTTCATATGTCAACTAATATATTACGTCAAAGTTACTTGTCAATGTTAATTAGCCTGCAGATAAGTTTGTGACACTACTCATATGTATATAGCTTGGCAACTTCGTTCGTAACATTCCCGATGCTCGAGCGGGCGTGTGACGATGAATGAAAAACCCACGACTGATGAACGTCACTTTTTTTTTATTCTGTAAGTTAGCCCTTGACTACAATCTCACCTGATGGTAAGTGATGATGCAATCTAAGATGAAAGCGGGCTAACTTGTTATGAGTATGATGACAATCTACACCCCTTTCGGTTTCTACACGACATCGTACCGGAACGCTAAATCGCTTGGCGGTACGTCTTTGTCGGTAGGGTGGTAACTAGCCACGGCCGAAGCCACCCACCAGCCAGACCTGGACCAATTAAGAAAACCTCAACCAGCCCAGCCGGGGATCGAACCCAGAACCTCCGTCTTGTAAGTCCACTGCGCATACCACTGCGCCACGGAGGCCGTCAAAACTTCTCCGCGCGCACGATTTCACACCCGCGCACTTTCCCTCCGTCGACCGCATATCATGGGAGTGTCATCAACGAACTTTCCAAGCTATAGTGACCCATGCAAAGTTATAAAGGTCTATTTAAAATGAATTTTAAAATAATTCATAATCCTTTAATCTCGACCATGACAGTAATGTTCTATTATACACAAGTTTTATTGTGAGCGTAGGTAATGTTTCTTAATGTTGTTTTGCTTATTCAAGAGATGACACACAACGACGTAGCTAGTGGATATACGTACGATGATACTATTAAGGATGAAATACAATATGTCGCGACGTTACGTATGTTAATATTATGACATGCACTGCCAGCGCAGCGCCTCTATTGTACTAGCAACCCACTTGGCTCAGATCTATGTTTGACGAAAAACCCTGAAGCAATGATTTTTATGTTAGAGATAAGGCACTGAGGCGGACAAATGTGTATAATTGTCTTAATTTCATTTATCTGCTTATTAAACAACGAAGGTTATTTAAACACATAAAACCTAAATATTGTCTACAATGTCAAAAGTCAAAGTCAAAATTCATTTATTTCAATTAAGCCTAGTTTAAAAGCACTTTTTAAAGGACAAGATTATGTCATAAATTAATTTAATCTAATGGTGGTAATAATAGTCGAAAACTTAAAACTAAAGTTACGAGGGTTCCAAACGCGCCTTGGTCCGAGTTGTGTGTTTAGGAAGTGTAAAAACTACATAAACATAAATATATAATGTAAGTAAATATAAAATTGTGCATGTGTGCGCTCAGTGGAGTTGCTAAATTCGAATCACTTTTTGCGGTGATTTTTTAAGGCACGTAAACATATCTGTAGTATAAAATAATCATTGGCCTGAAGTGTGTAAAGTTAGAAAACGTTTGTTCAAATTTTCACAACATAATCTTTGAATATTTGTACCGCCCGCGGCTCTATTAATGTTACTCGTGAATTAATCAATCTTCTGTTGAAGATATCTGAATACGCTTACAAATAATGATTAATGGGCTTATTTAGTACACGAATCTGAAATTAAACGAAATCTACAGGTGTACAAGTAAGTTTGTAGGCGATTAAAAACCCCTGTACCATTTTTTTTAAAAGAAAAGTACAATTTATCCTAGCACAACCCATTCACACATAAAATAGATAGCACAAAGCATTCGAACCTTTCCCCCCATGTTTGCTTTATGTTATGGAATGTCACTGCGAAGTTTTGGAATGTCTTCCACCTTTAGTTTTCCTTCCCACCTACAACGTTGGTAGCTTCTTCAAGCTAAGCCCTATAAGTATAAAAAACGCTCCGAGGACTGACCATCGGATCAACAAGGTAGGCACTGTTTTCATTAACAACCCATATTCCGCTCACTGTTGAGCACGAGTTTCCTCTCAGAATAAGATGGGTTAGGTCTTAGTCCACCTCGCTGGCCAAATGCGGATTGGCAGACTTCGCACACGTAGGGAATTAAGAAAATTGTCAGCTATGCAGGTTTCCTCACGATGCTTGTCCTTCACCGTTCGAGACACGTGATATTTAATTTCTTTAAATGCACATAACTGAAAAGTTGGAGGGGCATGTCATGTATGACTGGATTCAGAACCACGCTTTTCGAATGAAAGACAGAGGTCATATCCACTGAGCTATCACGTCTCTCTGTTAAGGTCGCGAAAATAAAGAAGAATTTCGTTAAGCACTTAAACAAGAAACAAGACGATTTGGGGTGTGACTTGTGTTGGTTTTAGATGTAAAATATAATAAAAAGATTTGATTGTTTGTTTGTCTTAATTTAATAGGCTCTGAAAGTACCTACAGGACCGATTAGAAAAGTTCTTTCATTATTAGAATCCTACGTTATCTCTAACTAGCTAATGCCGCGGATTTACCCGCGTGATTCTCGTTCCCGTAAGAATACGGGGATAATATATAGCCTATAGCCTTCCTCGATAAATGGGGTATTTAATACTGAAAGAATATTTCAAATTAGACAAGTAGTTCCTGAGATTAGCGAGTTCAAACAAACAAAAAAACTCTTCAGCTTTATAATATTAGTATAGATGAATAAAGGTCCTATTTTATCTCTGTATTCCCACAGGGACGGGTACCACGTGGGCGAAACCGTAGAGCGTCTGCTAGTACAAGTAGGTACTCTATACTCGTGAATAGACTCCTCGACAGTAGTCGACATGTCTACGGCGTGGGGCTCGTAGACAGTGTGCCGTTAACCTAATTGGCGACAATTCTTAGGATAATGCTAATTTTATTGCAGCCTGTTATTTAAATATGTGATAGGTAAGCAATTTGACGTAATTTACTGTTTATTATACGAAGTAGACGTATTGTCGTCATGTCGTTATGATGTACATTTGTTATTGTTCTTTTAAATTGTAATACAATGAGTCGGTTTTGGTTGTATATTCTCCAAACGTACGTACTAAACTTCATCATCACCATTAACAACCCATATTCGGTTTACTGTTGAGCACTAGTCTCCTCTCAGATTAAGAATGATTATGCCAATAGACCACGATGGCCAAATGCGGATTGGTAGACTTAACACACCTAGACAATTAAGAAAATTCTCATATATGCAGGTTTCCTCACGAAGGTTTCCTTCACCGTTTGAGACAAGTGATATTTAATTTTGTAAAATGCACACAACTGAAAAGTTGGGTGCATGCCCCGGACCGGATTCGAGCCTACGATCTCCGAATCGTAGGCAGAGGTCATATCCACTGGACTATCACGGCTCATAACTTACTTCACATAATACAATTTATTTGTTTTTGTGGAAATGTAGGAATTAATCGAGTTTTTAAAATCTTTTATGTACTTTAACTCCTTAATGGAGTATGGATATTTGTTACATGACTGACAACTCTATCGCATAAAATATTTTCATTTTCATATGTTAATGTCCGTGGATAAGTAATGTTGATAAGTAAAGTTGCAAATTTAAAATTAAAGTTGCGAGGGTTCTAAATTAGCTTAATACTGGAATAATAATAGATAAGTCAATATTAGTATTATATACACAGCTTAGACCAATTATAGAAGGACCTGTATCGCACTCATAGTCAGGAACAAAATTGTCTGTCATTTTCTGAGGAAAACGAGCTTAGATTTAGTATATATCTTATACTAAACTAGAAGTTTTTGCCCGTTTTTTACACAATTCAATTACACAAAAAGGTATTTTTACGGAGCTCTTTAACCGACGAACACGATTACAACTATTTAACATCGATTCTATAAAAACAGTATTTATAATCGCATTAAATCGTTGATCATATACTTTGACAGAAAAGTAACGTCTCATGAGGCAGGTCCTATACAATAATTACTCTGAGATACACAATCACCCGCTCTGAGTGTTTAGAACAACAAAATTATGCACAAGGGTTGATTGGGATACAAGATATTGTTATAACTCTTGTCTTAATCTTGATTATATTAGTTTTTTCTCAAAAACATTTGAATGAAGGTTATTCAATCTCTTCAGCGGAACGCTCAAAGGTTATAAAAATGTTTTGAATAAATCTATACTCATATTATAAAGCTGAAGAGTTTGTTTATTTGAACGCGCTAATCTCAAGAACTACTGGTTCAATTTGAAAATTTCATTGCTAGATAGCCCATTTAACGAAGAAGGCTATGTATTACCCTACGGGAACGGAAACCACGAAGGTGAAGTCGCGCGGCATCAGCTAGTAGAAAATAAAGGTAGAACTTCTAATATTTTTCTATAAAATAAAGCTAATTTATAAACTTTCGTTACTCTACTTGTGTTACTCCCCGTGCCTTGGAAGATTTCGTTAAGATGATGCTAAGTCACCCTAAGCTTACTTAGGCTAGCCTATCCTATCAGGATAACGACATGTGAATTTGGGCCACTAATCAACAAACAACTGGCAAAATGTCACGTGACATTTCAAAATACCGCGTTAAACTTTGACATTTAGATGTTTTGTGGTTTTGAGAGGTATAACTCAGTTATAAACACTGAGACACTACAAAGCATACCAATCGGATTAATAAAGGGTGAGCGTTGAGTGTACCTACGCCTCGCCACCTGCGCCGCTTTGTGGCGGTGCTCGGCGGCAGGATTACTCGACGTTTGTACACAAAGATCTATTTCTACAGATCCATTATTTACGAGTAGCTTTCAATGTGTAGGTTGAATATTACAACTGAAGAAACTGTTGTCAACAATCTGTTATAGTTACATTATTTATTATTCTACAAAATGTATAGGGCACTGGGGAGTATTTTCTATTAATATAGGGTTATATTCTTTACCGAAAATTAATTAAAAATGTTCAAGGAACGTGTGTTCTAAAATAAATATTTTCAGGGTAAAATGTGTCCCCTAAACGCATCCTTATAATTATGACGTAAGGTTTTCGTATTTTAAATGCAAGGATAGATAAAGGCGTGTTTTATATGAATAGATTTATTAGAATAGAATCCAGACTGACAGATAAATTCTCAGTTAAAAGTCTTTCTTTCTTCTAAGAAATTCTCAGTTAATAATTTTATTTCTTCTAAGAAATTCTCAGTCAGTCAGTCCCCGTACTTGAGACGTTGTTGATTGGTGCTTCCCCGTACCTCGGAGAGCACGTTAGCCGTCAGTCTTTACCAAGCCCACCAACTTGAATTGGAGCACTGAGATGGGTGTAAGCACATTTCCCTTATCTTATAAAGAAGGAGGTCTAGCCCTATATTGGACCTGTGAAATAGGTTGATAATGATTGAGGCTACAAAGGCTCTTAGTTAACTGAATACGTATTCTATTTTATGTGCAAAGCCTTCTGTCTGTAGGCGGGCTGCTTTGAACTCCGAAACGCTTTAATACTCGCGATCATATTTTCACGTCGACGCCTACATAGTGCTGAGTGTTCATTCCTCACAAAGACCCTATCAATCATGTGTTACTATAGAAGCGACTTCTAATAAAGTATTCTCTATTGATTTGCCTGAGCCAGCGCATTTGCTTTACCCATTGGACATTTTGTCCTTCGTTCGTTCGTAATCAACTCATATTCGGCTCACTGCTGAGCTCGAGTCTCCTCTCAGAATAAGAGGGGTTAGGCCAATAGTCCACCACGCTGGCCTAATACGCAGAGAATTAGGAAAATTCTCTGGTATGCAGGTTTCCTCACGATATTTTCCTTCACCGTTTGAGACACGTGATATTTAATTTCTTAAAATGCACAGAACTGAAAAGTTATAGGTGCATTTACTTAATTCTCTACGTGTGTGAAGTTTGCCAATCCGCGTTGGGGTTGCGTGGAGCCTAACTCCTCTCATTCTGTGAGGAGACTCATGCTCAACAGTGAGCATAATATGGGTTGTTAATGGTTACAAGAAGATTTCCCAACTAATGTCATCACGATACTTGACTATGACTTCCAAACATGACGATACTGAGCCACCTGCATCCAGCGAATCCCTGCGACTCGCTTGATGTCGTCAGTCCACCTGATGGGGTGTCAGCCAACACTGCGTTTACTAGTGCGGGGTCGCCATTCCAGCACTTTGGGACCCCAACGTCCATCGGCTCTTCGAACTAATAGTAAGATGTAAAAACAATTCAAATTGACAAATTCTTGTTGCTGTAGGACTAAAACACAATGTTCGCCGTTCTCTGCAGTATATCTGTGTAAATGTGTACCTTATCGTTCATTCGGTCCACTCGCTTGTTTGCGTAGCGTAAAAACCACAAATCAAGCGGAACTGTTCACGGTTTAACGATTCTAGACTGGGTTTAACACGAAAGCGCTCATAGCTTTAGTGCCGGTTCTGTATCGTGAACCATAAAACACGCAAGGGAGATATTTCTTGCATAGCCATGGATTATTTATTATTTTACTGTAACTCATTTAGTGATTAAAAAAAAGTATAAAAAATCACGTGTCTCAAACGGTGAGTGAAAAACATCGTGAGGAAACCTGCATACCAGAGAATTTTCTTTATTCTCTGCGTGTGTGGAGACTGTCAATTCGCATATGGGTTGATAACGACGAATCAATTGTAAAAATGCTCCACGGATCCTGGACTATATAACATCAATAATTTATAAAGTAAACAGGTTATAATATCACAAGTTTTGTGAATATTACATTAAAATGGAGACATGACCTTCATAAATGGCCTTCACCGAATACCCATGGTCCCTCATTGACCATGCCAAAATTACACTGACCTTAACCGGAAAGTTTCTGCACACAAAAAAATGTAGAATTTTTGAAGCAGTTAATGTTGTTGTGTATAAAATTGCTTCTGTTGGAATTTATAGTGACTTTAAATGCTTTACGGAGTGAAATATATCGCCGAAAGTTGGATTCAGTTTGTGAAAGTAACTGAATCAATTATAACTTTACCGATTGTGATGACGTTTGATATGTACTTCACTCGGCGAGAATGAGGTGAAAAATTGGTACACTAACTGTGAAGTGTGAATGGCATACACAAATATAGATTTGTCGATTTTGACATCTGGAATGAACCAGAGTTCAATTCCAGCTCAACGTAAAGACATTTATTATTATTTTTTATGTTGTTTATTTCTTTTTATTGTTATAATTAAGTGACTTTATTTTTGTATTATATGAAGAGTTTGTTTGTTTGTTTGCTTTACCGCGCTTATATCAGGAACTACTTGTACGATTTGAAAAATTCTTACAGTGTTAGATAACCCATTACATTAGGCTATACATTATCCCCGTATTCATACGGGAACGGGAACCACGCGGATGAAACATCGCGGCGTCAGCTAGTACCTAATGATTGTAAAGATGTATTACAAATAGGTCTATAAAGAAATATTTGGTTTGTTATTAACGTCGATAATTGACGTCGATGTCTAGAAAGACATGCGTTACGATGCCACGAACAGACTCACAGACGTGAGTGCCTGTTTGTGGCATCGTAGGACTCAAACGGATGGACCAATTACGATGATGAGGTTTAATTTAACATAAAAGCTGATTGGTTAATAAAACGATGATTGGTTAATATCGGGCCATCAGTGTAATGCTGGACCGATATCAACCAATCATGGCATCGTAATCGGTCTATCCGTGAATGGCTCATTAAGAGCTTCAAGTCAAAATTCATTTATTTCAATTAGGCTTAGTTTACAAGCACTTTTGAAAGGTCAAGATTATGTCATAATTTAATTTAATCTAATGGCGGTAATAACAGTCGAAAACTTAAAACTAAAGTTACGAGGGTTCCAAAAGCGCCAATGATAACTTCGAACTGATTATGCAACCGGAAAGATCTTCAGAGAAACCAACTCTTTGAGAACTCAAATACCTATTAGGTACCCAAACCAACTTTTTAAGGGTTGGTCCAGAAACTGTAGGTAAGTATTTTTTGCGTAGGCGGTTTAAAAAATTTTATTATTCATATTGCTTGTTTACTAGTAATAACAATGTACGGTTGAAAGGTAATTGAATGTTTTTTTTTCGGTATTCGAGTAATTTATTTCTCATATTCAATTTATTTCAACGATAAATTTGAAAGAGTCTAAAAGTGACCTTTGAGGGTTATAATGAAATTTTCTAGGTACGTGTCTATTTATATAATGGTCACCACGCTTTTATTAAGGAAATAAAGCTAATGTTAATAATATTATCTTGGGGAAGAAGAATAAACTAATTTCATTAATTTTCCGAGGCACTCCCGTCCTTGGAGGTTCAAAAGGCCCACATAAATTATAAGCAGAGGTGGGCGGTCACAAAGATTATTCTATATTAACAGGATGGTATACAATATACATTCTGCCATTGGATAGGCGAATAGGATTAGGATTCCCAACTGTTGAACAAAAGCCTTCTTTTTTATAGGTAACGGTTACGTTTTTTCTTGAGTTTTTTAACTGTTTTATGTTCTGGTTAAATTAAGCAAGTATCCGACGTCCCGCGGTTTCACTCGCGTGGTTCCCGTTTCTGCGATAATACGGGGATAAAATACAGTCTATAACACTAACAAAATACGTGGCTTTTGAGTATTAAAAGAGTTTTTAAAATCTGTTCAGTTGATCCAGTACCCCCTACAAATCACAAACTTTACCTCTTTGTAATCTTACTAGCTGACACCGTGCGGTTTCAGCCACATGGTTTCCGTTCTCGTAAGAATACGGGGATAATATATAACCTATAGCCTTCCTCGATAAATGGGCTATCTAATACTGAAAGAATTTTTCATATCGGACCAGTAGTTCCTGAGATTACCGAGTTCAACCAAACAAACTCTTTAGCCTTATAGTATTAGACGAACAACTGGCGACTAGATTACCTAGGCAGTTAGCTTAAACGTTTTCTATTTCTGATGTTCATTGCTATCTATTACGTCAGTAAATGCCGCTCACGACTTTGTATCTACTGATTTTATTCGTTATATTTTTTTCCATAAAATGTACGATTAAAAATGTCTAATTGCTAATTAATAGCTCAAAGAAAAGCTAAAATAAAATTTTAAATGCATGATGACGTTGTGAAGATTTGTGAGAGCCGTGATAGCTCAGTGGATATGACCTCTGCCTCCGATTCCAGAGGGTGTGGGTTCGAATCCTGTCCGGGGCATGCACCTTCAACTTTTCAGTTGTGTGCATTTAAAAAAATTAAATATCATCGTGACGGATAACAGATGGACAAAGGACTATATTTGACCACTTTCCCCTAATAAGGCAAATTATTTTATAAAAAAATTTCACTTGAACACGGGCTAAATAAAAAAGTCATAATAAAAAATTCTGTACTATAGAAGTATTATATACCATTGAAGCATATTAGATTATAATAATAGTATCTTCTGCCTTTTCGATAGTAACGGGAAATTACCCCACAATCAACCATCTAATGCGAAAGCAAACTTGGTATGTAAACTAATATAGAAATACACATAGAGATACCACGCTAGTAAGCTTTATTAACACAACATGACAAGTATTACATTAAACATAATATTTTGGATCCTTGCGAGATAACTAGGTACACCAGTAAGATCAAAACTTACAAAGGTCTGATTAATTTCAGAATGAGCCTATCTGCCTCAAAGCTTCCCACGCAACCATCGTTAACTAGGATTAAATTCTCAATTGTTGTTTTAATTATTAAACACTGAGCACGGTGTACGTTAGAATGAAATTGCTTTGAGATTGGAATAATTACTGCTTCAGCGAAATAATTGTTGCGCCTTGTACGTTGTTAGGCATTTCACGCACTAGGCGGCCACGATCATGACTAGTTGGTTGGACGTGGTCGCAAAAGCCAAGGGAGAGCTGCGGCCAATTTTGTGGCCGCTCCCACTATCGATCGTGAAATACTGTTGTTGTTAAAGGTTCCACTGGCTGGCCAGGCCGCATTCGTCAACACAGAACTAGTGCGCAAGCGCTCACAGTAAAGCATACGTAGCTTTACAACGACCAGTCGTGCCGGCCCGGTCTGCGGCCAAGTGCTCGATGTTCTTAAGTGGTGCTAACATGCGACCAAATGAAGAGAAATATACAAAATATCTTCCAATGGCATTGGAGTAGTCCCAGTCCCATTTATTTCGTCGTAACGCAATGAAAGAGATAGCAGTATTTACAGTCCCACCGCTATTGGTTGAAATTCGTCTATTCACGAGATTATCTCGCTGGTCGCAAGTAAAACTTTTGGTTGACTTTTTCTCTTCAAAAGATTATCTCGTTGGTCGCATGCTACTGTAGCGCTAACATACGACCAGTGACTGTAGTGACAGCACTGGTCGTGGTCGTGCGCGAGGTGCCTAAGAATGAAAATACTACATATTATAAGCAATGTAACACCCGCCGCCTCTGTTTGTTTTAACGCGATTATCTCAAAAACCACTTAACGACTTTTTATACACATACATATGCCGAAAAAACTAAGGATACCTGGCATTCCTGAGCGATAATCAATACTTATATTTACTCATTAAGTTAAATCAAGTGTAATCGGTACGTCTTTGTCTGTAGAGTGCTAACTAACTAACTAACTAACGTCCAATACCTACGAGTATCCCAATTTAGAAAAAAAAAATACGTGTGGCACTCGGGGACTGCCACAGTAAAGCATTGTATAGCTTTTTTATCAACTTACACAATTATAATTATTTGTTTAATTTATATATGCAGTATTCTATTTCTTTAATACTAATTCAAGTTTTTTCTTTGACATTAATTCAAGTTACACTTTTTGAGCGCGGTGGCCGATAAGAAAACAATTTTTCTTTTATTTAATAAATGAGATATACAAAAATAAATCACTTCAATATAACAACAAAAAGAATAAATTAAAAAAAATGTCTTTACGTTGAGCTGGAATCGAACTCTGGTTTGATAAGTTTTGACCCTTAGTTTCACACCAGTTGTCCAGTCGATATAATCATGTCGAAATGTGTTAACTTGATGCACGGCTTGGGTGTTAGGTTTATTTTCGTTACGGAATTTCTTGATTCGGTCGCCGCGCTCAATGCCCGCGTTAAAAGCTATGCAATAGCTTAATAAAAAAAATGAAACTGGGAATCGAACTCAGGACCTATTGAAAACCACAGCATTACACCTACTTACCGTGCCAGAGAGGTCAGAGAGGTTGCTAAAATGTATATATGTGTATGTACGGTAGTTAGGTAGTTATAATTATTTTAAGTTTCTTTTTCCATATTGATGTGTTGGTCAATTTACATTTGTGTAGTTCCAGTATAATGAATTTATAAAACACAATTTAATGCTATGCAATATCTTTACTAATATTATAAAGCTGAGGAGTTTGTTTGTATGATCGTTTGATTGAACGTGCTAATTTCAGGAACTACTGGTCCGATTTGAAAAATTATTTCAGTGTTAGATAGCCCATTTATCGAGGGAGGCTATAGGCTACATATTATCTCCATATTCCTACGGGAACAGGAACCACGTGGGTGAAACCGCGCGTCGTCAGCTAGTTTATTATATACATTGAAGTTCCCCCAAGACAAATTAATTCAATGCTTGAAAAAATATTAACGTATCCCTATATAACGTACAATAATTTGTCCTACTCCGAAAATATACGTAAAGTTAAGTCAATATTCTCAATAAAATTGTCGGAACTTTGAGAGTAGAGGATGACGGCATAAATTCAATTTTTACGCTCAATTTCTTTTCCTTTAAAGATTTGGAAGTAGGTGACAGAAACGATGGATCAAAATATGAATTTAGCATTTTGCAATTTATAAAAGTGCTGCCTTTTCCTACTAATATAATAAAAAAATAAGAGGTATTAATTGAGAATAAGGAAAAAAATCTCCGAAATAAAACTGCTGTTTATAACAAAAGGTTCAAGAGGGCTATTTAAATTTACGTAGATTTTATCGTTCACTAACATAATAACACGAAAAGTAAAAAATGTCGATGCAATTTAAAGAATACACCGATCTTGTGATTTGTGAGCCCTCAAGGTGAGCATGAGCTGAAGCAGGTAAGCAGCTTTTATTACCAGCACGGCTATTCTCTAACGATGTTTTGTATAACGCAAGTGAGAGTTTCGAATTCACCGCTATCTTTCTCATTCTATAGTATCGTGTTAAACTGAGAGATATTTTTAAACTCGCACTTGCGAGTTAAAAAGTATAGTTACAGAATAGCCTAGCTGGGATCCATTCTGAATTCACAGAATAATATTGAAGTGGAAGTAAAACTGCTCAGCCGCAAGGCAAAACTTCTTCTTAACAAAACGCTTTTTGGACCGGTAGTACTACTACCAGACCAAAAAGCGTAACTACATGCAATACGTGGGCTCATAATAAATAATAATAATAATAATAAACATAATAAATTAACAGTGTTCGAGAAGAAAGTGCAATATTTGCTCCACTAAGAAGTACAGATGAAACCTATAGCCACAGAATGAACTACGAATTGGAAAATCTAATGAAAGGCGAAACAATAGTGAGATATTGTAAAGCTTTAGAAAAAGATGGGTAGATTATGTAAGAGAAGACTTGTACAAAATGGGATAACGAGCTGTGTGGGAAAAAAACGCGAAGAAAAGAAACGAATGGAGAAAATTGGTAGAGGGAGCCAAGACCCATAAAGGGGAAGGAATAAAGTAAGTACGGATAAAACTTCGGGAGTTAGATTTTGATCGAACCCTCTAACCTCTACCCACCATAACCTAGTTAGTCTACTAGATTATCAATATTATCTATGTACTGTGATAAGATTTTTCTGAAACGTCCAGTCTCAAAAGCAATTTTACACTAAATTAAAAAAGTTAATTTTATGAACAGATTTTTAAAATCATCAAGATCAGAACCACTTCGTGCATTATGTAGTAGGGAACTAAATATGTGTGTTATCCACAGACTCTAGAGTTACTT
Organism: Bicyclus anynana; assembly: GCF_947172395.1. NCBI lineage: Eukaryota > Metazoa > Arthropoda > Insecta > Lepidoptera > Nymphalidae > Bicyclus > Bicyclus anynana. The sequence continues at coordinate 7,254,321 of NC_069095.1, forward strand.
AAAGTAGTTATCAGCGAGTTCTTATAGCCGTTCGGAGCGGAAAATCGGAAAAACAGTAGATTATTTGCAAGCTTGCAACCACTCTCACATTAGAACGGAGTCAGATTATTTCGACTGAATATATACGAATGTTATCTAACATTAAACCAAAGAGTAGGTAAAATGGGAGTCTCTCAGCATAATCATGGTAACCAGAAAGCTCATGCATAATATTTAATTTACGAATCTTATTTTAAAATTTAAACTATCGTGAGTGTTATTCATATCAATTTATTATAAATCACGTGACACAACGTCGGAGTATGCATGACTAGTTTCTAACCCATTACGGGGCCCTTAATCATGAGCTAGAACTTGAAACGCGGCACCGATCATGATCTTGTACTATAGTCTAGCAAGTTCGTTGACGACACTCCCGTGATATGCGGGCGACGGAGGGAAAGATTGTGCGTGCGTGCAGAGAAGTGAGGTGCATCAGCCGTGGGTTTTTAATTAATCGGTACACGCCCCCGGCCCACGCGGACCATCGGGAGTGTTACGAACGAAGTTGCCAATAGATGCGCATACTCTGACGTTGTATTACGTGAGTTTTAGTCGTGTTTTACATTTTAATAAATTAATTTACGCATAATTTCGATGACCTTGTTTCAATGTTTTTTTTATGTTCTAATAACTTGTGTTTTACTTCAATCATGTATGATGGAAAATATGAGAGTTAAGATGGTTTGTGAGAGTTAAGTATGAGAGTTAAGATGGTTTGTAAATGATGACACGTTTGCCTAGGAAATGCTTTTGCTTAATATTCTATATTTAGAATAGTAAAATTGTTCTACTTGTTGCCTACAACCAAAACGTCTTGTCGTATCTATCAAGCAAGTTCAGTTCAATCACGTAATCAAGCAGTCAGCGGCGGTGTCTTTCACATTTATTGTAGATAGGGTACCTACAACTTTTAAGGTATATCTTTTTTCTCCCTGCTTTTCAAAACTGCTTACCATTTGCTTTTTTCTTAGTTTAATCACGATAAACAACTATTGATAGGTTTTCATTATTTACGCTACTTCTATCTGCTAGTCCCAAAATAGATGCAATCTCGCCATTCTCCTTTACTTTTATTTTATTAAAAAGGAACACAGCAATATAAAAAAATATTTTGCAATAACAAATATTAAACACACATACGTGGAAATGATTACGTAATAAAAACGTGGGTACAAGGAAACGCTGAATACACGCTATGTTATATCACGCGGGACATGAAGGTGCGGGAGTTACTGGCCGGTGCTCACTCGGGACAAGTTTGTTATGAAACTCAATTAGATACAACGTATACACTTGCCTGCACAGACCGACGGGACGGCTGAGGATTGTATATCTATCAATTGAATTTAACACTTATTCATACTAAGTAAGGTATATATTTCATTGGTAGTTGAACATTCGGCGTCGCAGCTTAACACGATCTTTGAAAGGACTAGTTACTTACTTAAAGGTGTTTCTGATATTCGCATCCGCACCAGCAAATGCGGAATATTCGTATTAATTAAGAGACTAACATTCCGAAGGACCACAGTATAAAAGTGAATAAATATTATGACCTAACAAATGAACTAACTAAAAACGGCTATGTAGTTACTGTATGCCGTAGAAGTAGGTGCGAGAGGATTACCAGCAAAATCTCTCTATAACTGGCTTAAAGACCTTGGCCTCTCTAGAAGTGCAGCTAGTTCTATATTAGAACGAGTATCCAAAGCTGTCCTAACAGGATCTTACCAAATTTGGCTAGGCAGGGAGAACGACACGAGCAGAGAACGGGGAGTGTTGATCGATCGTCAATGAATTCCTTAACCCTACATTCTGTAGTCACAAGTTCAGGACTCTGCTCGGAGCTTTTCTCTGAATCAATGGAATGCTAAGATATTCGTCTCTCTCTTTTCCTTAATTTTATCATCCTTAACAAATTAATGTAGAGCTTTAAGATAACATAATAATTTTTAGAGAAGAATTTGTTATTTGCTATCTTTGTTACTTTGTTGTTGTGGTATTCTTGTGTAGTAACTTGACGTGCCATACACCGTAATCATAATGAAAAAAAATTAAAGTTATCCTGTAATCTGTGGATGTGGCCCTCCAATAATCCAAATCCACACTCGCATGCGCAGATGTTAAAACTTGATGATGTCGTCAGTCGACGGTTTTTTTTTATTTTGACTACAATCTCAACTGATTGTAAGTTATGATAAGTGATGATGCAATCTAAGATGGAAGCGGGCTACCATATTTGGACGCTAAATCGCTAGGCGGTACATCTTTGTAGGGTGGTAACTAGCCACGGCCGAAGCCTCCCACAAGCTAAAATGTATTTACCGTTATGTAACGGTGTGCCATTTTTTACTGGATATTCTTAAGTGGAATAATTAAATAGCATCAATCGGCGATTAATCAGTAGAGGTCGCGGCATACCTACAGTTGCTCCGATAGCATGCGAATATAGAGGCTTTGTCTTATCAGCTGCAGATAGAGAAATCTTTCTTAATACTTGCTCCTGCCACTTGCCAGTATGCGCAGTTATTATGGACTAAGAGGCAAGTGCTTGTGATTGCCATATCACATTATGGTTCATCATGAAAGGTTGTCACCTCAAAATATTACTATTAAAATGTATATGGAGTTAATTTCATAGTGACATTGACTTACATAATACCCAGTAACGCAAAATCCGCCTGTTGTTCTGCTATAATTGGCATGCCCATGTACCTACTGTATAAGTATAATAAATAGATCAGTTTACAATACACCGCCAGCGCTCATTACGGATAAAATACTATAGAAAGTTTATTTACATCGTTGGAAGCTATAACAAAGCGTTCATTGAAAGATCTCGAAACGATATTAAATTTAATTGGAAATACTGATGTAATTCTACGAAAGAACACTATTTTATTTTGTAAAATAATAAAGGCCTCATCAATGGATGCCAGCGTGAATTTCCTTTTTGTTATGCTAGCCACTCACCATCCAATAAGTCCACGTGCCTGCAGCGATAACAGCAGGACATCCGATAATCCGATAAATCCGTTCCGATCCGTGTGGTGGTCGCGATGTGCATGACATCACCAACCATCAACCAAATATCGATACAGTTAAATGAAAACATAAGGCTTTGTAGACAAACAACACTCTTAGCCAAGTGGCAAGTCGATTCTCTCTCTACGATCGCTAACGCTTCGCAAACTAGAAAGACGTATGGGAATGACATTCGCTATCGACAGGTCACGTGATCAAGATCCGTCATCTCATTCCTATACATTTTTCTAGTTTTCTTAGCGTTAGCGATCGTAGAAAGAGAATCGACGTGCCACTTGGCTCGGGGGACCGATAACTCTTACTAAAAAATCCATCTGCTACAAAATCTTCCCTTCTCAAAGTTCCTGTTAGCTGTGGAAGCGGAATGTAACAGATGTAATTTTAATCGGAACCGAAGTCGGAGTTTTTAAATTTTATTTATCGGAGTCGGAGGCATGATCAGAAGTGGTGGCAGGAAAGAGATTTTTTATTTAAGGATTATTCAGATTTTTTTTCCCATTTTAATTATAAAATAAAACACAAAAAATGAAAAAAAATTGGCATGTTTCAACAAGTGATTAAATTAATTGAATCCCAAAGTAGCAAATTATGCTTCGACCTCAGATTAAAACCCAAAAAATCTTTGAGAGATTTTTTATGTTTAGGATTATTCAGTTTTTTTTTTCCATTGAATTTATTTAATTATAAAATAAAACACAAACAATGAAAATAAATTGGCATGTTTCCAAATAAACAAGAAATTTGATTAAATGAATTGAATCCCAAAGTAGCAAATTATGCTTCAGCCTCAGATTAAAACCTCCAATTTATAAATGTCGGAGCCGAAGTCGGAACCGAAGGTGTAATAATAATCGCAAGTTCGGACTTAACGGAGCTTGAGTCCGTAAGCTCCGTAACATCCCAACTGTGAACCACGAAAATACGGAAACACATGCTCATTGCTAGCATAAAAGCAGGCCACTATTATTGAGCAATTGCTACTTAGTAGCATGTGTGTCGAAACATTGCTAATAATGAGCATGCTTTTTTCGAGTTTACTTAACTTTATTTTGTGACAACTATTGAACTCGTTACGGTTATTTACTTTTAAACGCGATTGCATTTACAACTCAGACAACAAAAAACAAAGACAGGTTAACTATTCAAAAAATGTAAAGTAAATTTGTTTTTTACATTCTACATATGTATTTTTAATGGATTCGTTCGCAGTTCGCACCGCTGAATGTATACGGTCTGGTCACCAAAATACGTGGACAAACAAAGCTGTTTTTTTTTATTATTATTTAACTTTGTAAAGGCTTTGGGACTTTTTTAAAAGGATTTATTTAGTTAAATTGTTATATGTATAACGTTTATCGGGTTTGCAAGTAGAGGATGATCAATACATATACAGGGTGTCCCGTAATTAATGGATAGAACGGAAATGACACTCCACCTTAATATATAAAACTGATTTGAATAGTTTTCAACTACCCTATAATCCCTACGGTGACCAAGTTATATTTTTTCGGATTTTTTTCAATGTTGCAGCTGCTGTAGTTAATATTTTAAAGATCTAATTATTGTTAAACATTGCAGATCAAATTACGAATGTATTTTGATACTAATTTTATAAATAATGTTATATTTGTTTTTGAGGTCATTAATTATTTTTCTTTCATTAAGATGGCCGGATTAAAAAAAATATACTGTAAAAAAATATATAAAGCTGAAGTGTACTAATTTTAAAAACATGTACACTTATAGAGGTTTCTAAACTGGTATATAGTTTGTTTCTACTCTTTGTAGTCATGAAGTTGCTGGTAAAAATATATTATATTAATTACGGGACACCCGTTTAAATAAAAGTGTCAGTCTGTGATTTCAAAATAACTTTCATCAAGTGCTTATAGTTATTTACACACATCATCAAGCATTTTAAAATTTGTCCATCTATTTGTCCACACTAATCTCTGAACTGATTTTAACAAACCTTTCATTCGTAGATATGGAGGTCACAGAGTATTAATATTTTAGATAAAAAAAATAATTTCAAGTGGACGAAGTCACGGGTGTTCGCTAGTTTCTAATAATATTAAAAGCGGCCTAAATTCTAGGCGCCGCTCTGCTCATTCCCGCCCATTGTATCGCCATGAATGAAACACTAACGAACCTTTTTTAGAATCCCGCCACTGGCGACTATCAGTTATTCATGTGACGTTCACTAAATTTAGAATGCTTCGGAAGCTTATAACTTCTCGTATTAGATCTTGTTTACATTTAGCTGACTGCAGATTTAAACAGTAGGCTAGTTGATTTTTTTTAAATGGTCTCAAATGGATCATTATCGTTCTATTAGATTGAAAAAAAATATCATATTTTTTTGAGACGTGATTACATTAAAATTTTATAAAAAAACGCTGTAGGCCATGATGGATCTATATTTTAACTGTTTTATGACGTCATCTTGACTATATAATCCTTTACCAAACGTAGCTTATGGCAAAAATATTAGTCAATAATTAGTTTGACGTTTAATACATCAAATAACATTGTGACGTCATAAAATGTATGACAGCATTTTCGACGTTTGGAAAATTTTAAAAAATACATGATTTTAAAATTAAGTTTTAACTTACATTAATTGATATCAATATATTAAGGACCCTTGTTCCATGTAGGATATTACCAAATTAATATTGTTTATATTAAATTTAATATGAGTAATTTTTTATTAGTCCCATTTTTGTATTTTTAGTGTAACAAAAAATAAATTAAAATTAAAAAATAATAGAAAGACACAAAGTTTCGTACACAAAATAATTATATCGAAGTATGTGTTAATAATTTAAAATTAACAGCTTTTGTTATTAAAAACAATGTTTAAAATTTTTGTCTGTCTGTTTCTTCCTTCCAACCTCTGAAAGTGCTGGACGGCCGGCGTCGCATACATGAATGTTATAAGAAGTAACTTAGGCGATTCCAATTTATTTCTACAGAAATGGGATCTACGTGTCTGAAACCGTGGAGCAAAGCTTAAAAAAAATTATAAAGAAATCCAATTACAAACTCAACTTAAACTAAACAACCTTCAATTTCTAAAATATTCTTTCTACGAAAAGTAAGTATAAAATAAAGCAAGTAATCTAAATTAGATGTAATGTGATTATGATTTTGTGTAGTCTACATTGAGAAAATCCTTTGAAATACGATCAGTGGGTTATCTCCAGTCGAGAGCAAATCACTGGCATTAAATTTTTAATTCAATTTAAACAATCAAAAATAAAAAATTTAGACATGCCCCCATACTGAAACTTATCGCTTTGCGTATTAAAATGAAGATGAAATGAATTAAAAAAAGTATCACTGCTAAAAGTAATGATGACGGTTTAAATAATTGTGTTTAAATTAAGTGTACACTAATAGTAAAGCAATTTTGATGAAGTAACAGGGTATTGGCGACCATTACTTTCGAGCTACAGGGATTTAAAGGGTAATATTTGTGGCGCTGCCAGAAATCGCTAAAAGACTCTGAATACTAAATAGCACGAATGAATGACGTCGTCGATTCGTATTAACGTTAGATGTTTATGGTAGTACAAACAAACTTACAAATATATTTTTTATTTGTGCGTTTATGTTTATAATTTCATACTCTTACAATGAAAAATTTCAAATTGAATGTAAGCTATAAATGTATAATGAAATTTCATTTAATTACGTTAAAAGATTTTTGATTGATTTTGAAATTTTATAATCTTATTTGATTTACGATCATCCTTACAAGCTTTGTTTTTATTTATGAATTAGTTACTTAATGTAGGTTTTCATTACCCGAATATCCCATAAAAATCAATACATTGAAACCTAGACCTACCTACCAACCTACGACATCCCCATTAACGAAATAGTATTTATTCTCGCTCCTTTAATGGCTTTTATCTACGCTACAATGTGATAAAGTCGAAAATGATGATAGTGATGATGAACACCATAAGATAAATCATAGACGACGGCATATATAAGGAAAATCACAACCCATCACGTCTCGTATAAGATAGTGTGTTTGTCACGAAAACGAGTTTATCAGGCTTTGCTGCGGGTATAATACCTATTTATGTGTTAAGACTGGACCAGGCTAAAGGAATTCTCGACTGTGGAAAGAAGGACATATTGTTGTCTGGGGCTTAGGAAGCTGATCGTAAGTTTACCTCGCCTACGCAGAGTATGTTGTTCACACACTGCCACACGATGTCGCAATCAGACTGTCGCAAGCGATTTTCAATATTTCAATTATTTTGTAAGTTGTAGATGATTTGTTTTTAAATATTTTGAATAGTGTCTCACATAATTGAACTTTTTGAACATGCCTCAGGTCATTTAAACTTTTACTTTATGTGTCGTGTTGTTATTTATTAATGTCAATGCCGAGTCGATAGTCTTTTCTTGTATGCCTCGAGATTACTAATTTATATATTCATAGATCGAATGGTATATTCTGATCCCCTAACAATAACGAAACTAATTGCGAAACTTTAAGATGATATGGTCCAGTTAATTAAACCTGAATGAATAACAAACAAATCTCACTCTCACATTTATAATATTGGTATGGATTTTTATATACAAAATCATTTCTTTATAAGGGTTTAATGAATACTGTGTTGAAAACTAATTGCGAGTGACTTTTTAATGGAAGCAGAGGGTTTTCTTTTTTTTAGTACATGATAAGAAAAGAAAACGAATATAGTGACCAATTTTTATATAATTAAAAAACAGGCTTCTAAAAGAAACAATAGAAAATAATATACAATTCAAAATATTTCAGTAGCTAGAAATGTACATTTTGCGACTCTTGACGTAATCTGCGATCAACATAAAACACAGCAAAATTGTCTTTGCCACAGGAAGTTGTGAGCGACATAATATCACACATCATTGCTCGTTATAGTCACGAGCTTAACATAAAGACAATTTTGGTTTCTTGGAATATGACGTGTAATATCCAATAGGTGGAAATTCAATTCCTTGGAAATGTTCTATTTTATTAATACGAGTATATTTTTATGCTTATTAATTCATCAAAAGAGAGTTCGACGTGTCTGCCTGTGTATTAAATTACTTATCTACGCATTGGGGTTAAGTAATGTGTGAATATCATATCCGGCATATCCGGCTCACTGCTGAGCTCGAGTCTCCTTTCAGAATGAGAGGGGTTAGGCCATTAGTCCACCACGCTGGCTCAATGCGGATCAATGGCAGACTTCACACACGCAGAGAATTAAGAAATTCTGTGCTATGCAGGTCTCCTCACGATGTTTTTCCTTCACACAATTGCAAGGTTGGAGGTGCATGCCCCGGACCGGATTCGAACCCACACCCTCCGGAATCGGAGGCAGAGGTCATATACACTGGGCTGTCACGTCCACTATTAAAATTAGTTTAAGATAATTAGGTTGTGTATCTAAAATTTCCGTTTTATTTATTAATTACTCTCATGTAGTCTCTCATTGTAGGTTCTTAGTTATAAACGATTTAGAGCATATAAGTCAATATGAAGAATAGTTTTTCTATTATGATGGAAATAATTTTCTTCAAGAAGAAATCTCTGAATAATTTCAAAGGTCCGCGTATTTGCGGACGTTAATTTCATAAATATAATACTTTGTTTTAAACTTCAAATAGTTTTATACCGTTGTTATGTGCTAAGATAAATTGTTACAATAAAAAAAATGTAAAACGGACAGTTGGAGTTCTTGTAAAGTGATCGAATATGATCGGATGCCAATAGTGGCTTGCTTCACTGTTGGCTCTTTGCTAATTGAACGAATGTCAGTATGCGGCATCCTAACAACAATAGCTTGTCTAATAATTATTCAACTGCCTTGTTAGTCCCATGTGGCTTTATGAGGGCTAGGGTTAGAGTTCTAGGTTGGGCTATGAAATGTTGAGGTCTTTCGTGAAATTATCAATGACAGTTCGGATTCTGGATTGTGTACTTACATCTCAGTACGAGTACGAGTTAAGTCTTCAGTCCCGGTCTTCATAAATAACATCTCATAGTGATCATAAAAGCGTTGAACATTATAATCTTAAGCCCGACAGCCCACATTGAAGCAACGTGGTGAGTCTAAACATCATATTCTCTTCTGTAAGGAGGGAAGCATGGCTTTGGTGGCCGTTTTAAAATAGGTTTTAAAATGATGATGATTATAACCAAGATAGAATACAATAAAAGCTTCAAAAAACTTTTCGCTTAGATGCCGAACTAAATACCAAATAGAAAGAAAGAATCATAATCAGAATCATTTATTTGCAAGAAACATTAAATTTAGTTATACAAAGATGTTCTTATGGACGAGTATAAGGTAACAATGTTTCACCATTATTAGGTATACAAATGTTTAATTCATAAAATTAAAATTAAATGTCATTAAGTTTAAAATATATATTTTTAAGAAACTTTTCAAGTTTTTCTTTAAGTGTAGGTTTGCTGATGTTTCTGTCAGCCAGGTGTTGTGGCAAGTTGTTATAAATTTTCCAGTTAAATTGCCCAGATGAATTTTATTTGTTCTTCTTGGATTCTTAGAAAATGTGAAGAGGCTTTCATTTGATTGAAAAAAAGAACATTTAATTCACAAATGTTGCCACATTTAACTCCTTAACACGATTGTAGTGCCTGATACCCAGACCTTAGGCAAGGCAAAAACCATAAGTAGTCCAAGCATCAGAACATCAATACGTCACCATTGGCACGACCTTGACAAAGAATCCACTCCAGGAGGATTTGTGATGCATAAACCAAGCAAATATTGGACAGCGCTGATTTTCAACTGATTACCTTGAACCAAATGACACTACGGAAATGCGTAGTCACAGAGACGTACAACTAAACTAAAATCAAGACCAAACTAAAAATAAAATTTGTACATGATAGGACTAAACTAAAATTAATTATTATTAACATAAAATTGAGCGACAAAAAAAAAACAACAACATTTCAATAAATACGATAGATAAAGAAGACCTAGTAGATAGAGTAAATACAATGTGTGTACAAAAATGTATATAATTTATACATTAATTGGAAATAACGAGATAAATTTAGTATGCAACGACACTTTTTCCCTATTAATTTTACTCGTTTCAGACTTAAGTATCTATTCAAAAGGAATGTTTCTATTGATACAAATGAAACGACGTATTACGCTTTGTCAATACAAACAGCGACTTAACAAAAGAAAAAAACCCGCGAAGTATCGCGTAACACCTTCCTTTAGTTTTTATAGGTTTTAATGTACCGTAATTTAAAGATGAAATAGTTCGTTTTCTATTTCCGTCCAATGTTGAACGCTGTTAAGAAGATGTTTTGTCACATCACATTGCGGTGTGATTTGGTAATTGATTTTATCAGTGTTTGGATATTTGAATTTTCCTCATGTCAGCGAACTGGAAAATGATGTACTGATTCAACAACAGAATTATGTACGGGAGGTAAACTCAGGTGATATTTGCTACCAAGATACATAGGCCGACAGCCTGCAATAGACAAACTTTTTTATGATGGTAAGTGATCATGCAATCTAAGATGGAAGCGGGCTAACTTGTTAGGAGTAGAAAATCAAAATCAAAAAAAAAGCTGAAAGTGTGTCAACCCATGTACACTCTCTCTCGTGTCTCGTACTATAGATACCTACTGAAGTCAGTTATGGAGTCTGGACAATGTGGCTTTAGAAGAATCCTTCGAAAGACCCAAAAAGTTTAGTGATTATTAAACGCAAGCTTGTATTAAAGTTTTATTACAGTGTTAATGGTTATATAAATGCTTGATGTTGAACTGCAATATATTACTGTGTACTTAGTTCTAGATCAGTTTATAAAATGGTGGTAAGCAAAAAAAATCCAAGATTTTTTTACATACATAGTTACAAGCTTGGGGAGGCCGCCATAGCTAGTCATGTATTGTCATCAGAACTCAGAGCGTGTGCAAAATTTAATTCAATCGAAGACCGGGAAGTGGGTCAAATTAAGGTTTTTTTTTATTCTCTACAAGTTAGCCCTTGACTACAGTATCACCTGATGGTAAGTGATGATGCAATCTAAGAAGGCAGCGGGCTGACTTGTTAGGAGGAGGATTAAAATCCACACCCCTATCGGTTTCTACACGACATTGGACCGGAACGCTAAACCGCTTGGCGGTACGTCTTTGTCGGTTTTTCTTACATACATAGTTCCAAGTGAAGCTACATAGTTATTACAAGTGAAGCTAATATAAAGCGTGTAAAAATACGTTTTATACTTGATAAAATTTCAAAACCGAATGATTACAATATAAATTGTGACATCAAATAAGCATCTCTGGACTCTGCAAAATGGAGGACATACATTATTTCTGACGCGAACGCAACAATTTAACTTTTACGTTTTATTGCAGCAGTTTCTCTACCATTACCCTGCGTATACCTGATCCGTAGCAAGAATTTCCCACCATTTTATCATTTTATCGCCGGGTCGTAACATTTGTAATTCTGCAATATCCTTGCGCGATATCCATGTACACCCTTAAGACCTGTCTTTATATCATAAACCCTGTGTTGTGAGGAGAGTAAGTTGTCTATTGTCTAAATCCTCTGAATAATATAATTACGAACAACGTTGGTCGAAGTTTTCATCAAGCTTACGACTTTCGAAGACATCGAACTAGTTTGTAAGGAATAATTTGTATTAAAATTACCCGCTATACAATACAACAAAAGGTATCTATGGCTAATGATTCTGTCCGTCCGTAGCGATGTCAGCATCGCCTTTATTGAACTAATTAAGAGCGAATGAATTTTCATCCCGTCCAATCTTGTTGTTGCATGAATTTTCATGAACTCTGCCTTGTTTAATATTGTTAACACACTTGTCCAAATAATTTTCATTGGTTTTAATTAAAGGAGAAAGTTGATTGAGCACAAAGACACATTTTATTAAGTTATAAGTTGTTCCAGTCTTGTGGCGAATAACTCAACTGACCTGGGATTGACCCGACTATAGTACTTTCGTATTTGCAAAGAAACTGCTGGCCTTCAATTGCTATGCGCGCGTCGGCTCTGAAGAGACTTTTTTGTCACGAGGCTGTTAAATCAACTACTCGCCAACTACACCAATTGTTCATTTTTTAATCTGCAAATTTTTGTAAGCTATTGTTATTATTTTCTTGTGTGACTTCGTCGGCATGAAATTTCATTGAACTGCCCCCTAAATTAATATTGAAGGCCCTAAATTAATATTGAAGGCCACGAAGTTGAAGCAAGGGGCAGGGCATATATCTCGGTGAGCCGATGAATAGTAAGGTCCCAAGGTGCTGAAATGGCGACCCCGCACTGAGAAATGTACTCCCCACTTGATTGACCGAAGACATCAAGAGGGTTGCAGGGAACAGCTAGATGCTGGCGGCTCGAGACGGCTGGTAATAATGATGTTGATGAATACTTTAAACCTGATAAATCAAAAGTTAAAATACTACTTTAATTTGATCGTTATCTCTTTTCCGTGGTACACGAAATATCTAATTATTATTTATGGTCGAGTTGTTTATGAGTATATTTACTATAATAGCTCCTTTATTAAATTAGATAGATTGATAAAGTTTCGTTAAATAATATGGAGTTAGTAATTATACCTAGTGTTGTGCAGATATCATAGTTAAAGTTCCGTTAGTTAAGAATTATCTCAGGTAGTTAGTTGGCGTCAAGGTTATACACATACCAAGTCACAAATCTCACCCTAGAGACATTCAACCTCTATTTCAGGCGAGGTGGCTCTGTTGTAATTCCAGCTTAATTTTTTCTTAAAGCAGTTAACCCACTTCCTTTAGATTTTTTATTGCACAAGGCATTTTCGATGGATAACATTTGATTACTTTAGAAATTAATATACTTTCCAAATCCTCGTAAAAGGAATTTTAAAGATATTTTAACTTTATTTTTGCACTAATATGATATAATAAAATAAAACAATATTATGCGTAATAATCATGTTTCATTCAACTATTATTATATAAACTTGAGATATATATTTTGTGTTATGTCGATTAAATTATACATTTTCAATTGGAATATGCACTTGTCGGCGAGTGAGTTATTTGATAGGTTAGCAAAATCTATGTTAATTATTGCGATAATATTAGAATCAGGTTTTCATGTAATTGGGATTTTTTATTTACTGTTATTTATAATAAGACTGTCCAAAATGGCGCGTAGCCGGTATTGAGGTTGACAGGTACACGGGTACCCTGCCCCCACTGTAGTGTGCTAGTTGAGCAGTTAAGTTGCATTCGCGTCTTTGAAATGAATAGTTCTCGTCGTCTTCCATTTGTTAAGCATAGTGAAATAGTGATAGAGATGTAGAAGTTAAGTCGTGAGTCAGTGAATATAGTGAGTGAGTGTGTTATCATCCGGTCCGGTTAGTAATGCATTGTTAGTTACTTAGCTGGGAGCCAACGCGAGCGCAGATGGGTAGCATTGACTAGTCGTAAAGGGGCCCCTCAACCCAACTGCTATCAGTTTCAAGTCTGAGATCCGCTCGTGCTTGACTACCTGCCCTATGATAGTTAATCCTGGTTTACATTGATAGTATCAGCGCTGTAATTGATCAATATTGTAGTTAGAGGGTAGAGATGTATTAGTAAGTTAAGAGGTCGTTTCGGTAATGATCGACAGTGTTACTTTGTGTATCTGCCATCCTTGACACGTAAAGCTTAGAACCTGCTCTGAGGCTACGGCTTCTCCGTTATCAGAAGTAAGATTTAGTCTGCTCCGCCGACACACTCATTTTTACATTTCTCAATTCTTATAAACCCGGACATCTTTATATAAAGTTTCATTATGACGTGACATGCATTCCAAGACTAACACTTACCATCAAGTGAGAGCATGACCAAGCGCGCAAAGTATTAATCCTTCACATTTTTACGTAAAGAGCCGAAAAAGAAATACAAAATAAGGCACTGAAAATTTACATTTACATGCATACTTTTAAAAAACCCTTTTACGCATCCATATTCATAAGTAGGTGCATGTTAAATGTTAAACTTGATTTATTTTTTTGTTAAAAGTGAAAACTCTTGTTAAGGTTTGAAATATTCCTCTTATGTCATGTTCAAGATACAACATTTTCATGTGTTATTTCGGTCGCTTGCCAACAATTTGTTGCCAACGATCAACTTTCCCGTTCGTTCTAAAATATTTTTACGGACCATCCAATTTGGAAGAGCTTCTTATATTTGTAAGTAATAAGAACCAATACTGGTGTGATATTGTAGTATATTACAACTACTAGTGCGTAGTCAATTTTATTTGACATTAAATCACGTGTCTGATTTAAGTTAATGTTACGAGCATTTGTTGTTTAATATTAGAGCCTTGATAGCTTCTAGTAGTTCTGATCTGTGCCTTCGATTCGGAGGGCATAGGTTTGAATCCAGCCCGGGGCATGCACCTCCAACTTTTCAGTTATGTGCATTTTAAGAAATTAAAAAATATCACGTGTCTCAAAAGGTGATGGAAAATCATCGTGAGGAAAACTGCATAACTATTTTTTTTTAATTATCTACGTGTGTGAAGTCTGCTAATCCGCATTGGGCCAGCGTGGTGGACAATTGGCCCAAATCCTCTTAGAAATGAGAGGAGACTCGTGCTCAACAGTGAGCCGAACATGGGTTGCTAATGATAATGAATATAAATATTAACCCCTAACTTAACTGTCTCGTTAGTCTAGTGGTTAGCATATATGTGACTTTCGATTATGAAGGCTTGAGTCCGAGATTTGGCTATATTATTTTAAGCTTTTCTTCCTATAAATTCTTAGTAGCAGCTTGGAGTTGTCAAGCTGGTAATGTTTCGGACAGAACGTTAACATCTGATAATAGCCGTTAAGTAATTTAACTCTAGACCCGTCAACCCGCATTAGAGTAGCGTAATGGGTTTAAGATCCATTTTCCTTCTCCTATAAGGTGGCCTTGTAGTGGGACCAGGCTGATAATAAAGGGTCTTACTCAGGGACATACATTCGTTTGATGTTGTCCATCTGGCGTTTACGGTAACGCCTATATCAAAGGTTACCAGGTGCAAGGCATCCTGATATCCATTCCGTCAAAGAAGACATTATTTTTATGCTTAAAAAGAATTTCGCTAAATACTCCTAACTTCTTTGATTACACGAAATATCGAAAACCAAAACAGAATAGAGGACAGATTATGTGAAAGGGCCGGATTAAGGAGGTCAAACGGCGGACGAAGTCGCAGGCGTTCGTTTACGATAACACAAATATGACGTAAGAGAAACATAAAAGTCCTGAAAGCACTATAATATAAGATATATTCCACGAGAAGTAGAAATTATTATTATTAAGCTATATTTTACGGTACGATAAAGCCTTCACCAAAATGAAGTTAATGCAAAGGATGATACTGAATTTTCTAACAAAGATAAAACCGTTCTTAATTTTCAGTCCGCTGTTAATTTGGATGCTTTCGGTGTGGGGAACAGTGTAATCAAATTTCCTAAGCTTGTAAATGGACGCTTTGAGAAAAATAAAATTAAACAGCGATGAATAGAGAGCGCGCTATATACTTGTCCCCAATATATACTTACTAGTCTACTGGTCTGATTTGAAAAATTCTTTCAGTGTTAGATAGCCCATTTATCGACGAAGGCTATAGGCTATATATTATGCCCATATTCCTCCCGTAGGAATATGGGCATAATATATAGCCTATAGCCTTCCTCGATAAATGGGCTATCTAACACTGAAAGAATTTTTCAAATCGGACCAATAGTTCCTGAGATTAGCGCGTTCAATCAAACAAACAAACAAACTCTTCAGCTTTATAATATTAGTATAGATTTTGGTTCGTTTTTCCTATTATAAGATATGGGAGTAAGCTATTTTCCATGTAGTCGTTACATTCCAGTGTAAATAATTTCATTTCAGGTTTATTTTTACCTATCAAAAAATGTCTAGGGTTAAGTCTCTGTCGTTGAATTATTATTCTCTTCAGTACTGAATTTCCTTAATGATCCCCTGGTTAGCTGGTTCGGCTCCGGAAAATAAGGCCTAGGTTTCAAATTTCTTGTCAGGCGAAAAAAAAATGCGCAATCTGGATTTTTCTTACATGAAAAATCCATTATTTTGCAATGTTGGTACACCCCGTACCTCGGAGATCACGTAAAGCCGTCGATCCTGCGGCTGATCTATCGCCAGTCCTGCTGGACTGCCATCAAATCGAACTATTTAATAGAGGGAGTGCACCTATATTTACCGCACACACTTGTGCACTGTAAATATCTTCTGTACATGACCAATCTTGGAGTGAGATTTGCCGCCGTGGCTGAAAATCCAGTTGGAAGGACGGTTCTGACAGTCCGTAATTCAAAATTGAGGATATATTTGTTTTTTCCCAAACAATGCGTTATGCTAAAGCAAAAAACTTGATTAAAACTGTATCGTCAAAATGACCAACAATGCGAGTAAGTAGGTACGTTGTTATATTTTAATGTCAGGGGAAATTCCTTGAAACATTTTTATTCTCTTTAAGAAACCTTGCAAAAGAAAATATAAGTATTTTCTTCCGGTAGGATGAGGTTTCTTTCAGATGAACTATGACTTTTCAAGCGGTGCTTGCATTTTCTTTTCCTCTATTTGAAAAGTTAAATTTTTCCATTAAGAAGTAAAAATTAATAGTATTGTATTGTTTTATAAGTATTTATTATCTTTTTAGAAGGCGGTTAGGTTTTTAAGTCATCTTATTCTGACACATGGGTCTTCCGTGGTGACGTCACGTCCTACGTCAGAAGGCTAAGGCGGTTCACAGGAATTGCGTGATGATGCCAAAATTATGCAAAAATTGTATTATCCAAATATTAATGTACTCATTTTATTAAAATTAAGTGTTTTTGAAAGTTAGGTTTACGGGTCAAATTATATTTAGAGAGTTTTGTGTGTTTTTCACATTTTACTTATTTTCATAAATAATATGTATTTACTAAATTACAGTTATAAAGGACTCAAATACAACTATATTTTATAACACATAGGTAAACAGAATTTAAAGCAAATAAAACAAAAAAAAATATATTAAAACAAATTTATTTAAATAATAATAATAATACTCAATCATTCACACCGAAATAAAACAAGAGTAAAATAATAAAGCAAAAAATTATAAGCGAGCAACGGAATAGCAAAATAAAATATAAATAAAATATATAATTAAAAAAAAAACAAAAGGGGCCACACATATATTACGAATTGTTTTAACAACTTACGTATTGTATGCGGGAACCGCGCGACAATCCCGCTCCGGTAATGAGACACTTAGGCACCGTGCGTTTGTTGTGCCGGCGGCGACGGACCGTACGACGGCGGCACTGACGGCTGAAGGCTGTGGAGGAGTCCCGGGACGTGCGACTGGCGCGGCGGCGGCTAGCTACTGGAGCGCCGCCCGCCCGAGCGACGCGCGCGGCGCCGCCCGCCCACGGCTGGCTCGCCGTCACGCTACTTACCCCACACCAAATAATATCACACCGAATAATACCGCACGCACTTAAACATAATTGCGAATAACTCGTTTGATTCGCTTCTGTACTCAATGAGCGTTTACTCTTAAGTGAAGTATGTACAGTATAATTAAGAGTAATGCAAACACTACTAGCATAATCTCGCGGTTTCACCCATGTAGTTCCATTCCCGGGGATAAGATATAGCCTGCGTTACTACCTGATAATGTAATTTTCTATTGGTGAAAAAATTTTACAAATATTTACTCGTAATTTGACGGCCTCCGTGGCGCAGTGGTATGCGCGGTGGATTTACAAAACGGAGGTCCTGGGTTCGATCCCCGGCTGGGCATATTGAGATTTTCTTAATTAGTCCAGGTCTGGCTGGTGGGAGGCTTCGGCCGTGGCTAGTTACCACCCTACCGGCAAAGTCGTACCGCCAAGCGATTTAGCGTTCCGGTACGATGCCCTGTAGAAACCGAAAGGAGTGTGGATTGTCGTCTTCCTCCTAACAAGTTAGCCCGCTTCCATCTTAGACTGCATCATCACTTACCATCAGGTGAGATTGTAGTCAAGGGCTAACTTGTAAAGAATAAAAAAAAAAAATTTAGTGTAGGTATATCATGTATAGCGTTAAAAAAACCTAGGGTTCGCTCGGATCTCTAGCAAAGGATTGCCACGAAGCTAAGGGCTGGTGGATGGAGGAATGAATCATCACGATATCCCGGAGAAAATATCAAAAAAGTACGTTTTATATTTGGACAATGTATCTGAAATCTGCTACCTTCCACCACAATCCAAACTGTCAATCATTAGCTAACTTACATACATAATATGATAGGGACATAGACTGGCAAAGTAAAAAAACAAAAGACAAATTAAATTCATCAATAGCAGGATTATTGTCGTGCCCTTTCCTAATAGTCTTTCCCGACTATTTGAAGGGGAATTGGGTATATTGGTCAGTTAAAAAAAGATATGGCAAATATTCTTTATCTAAAAAAACACTTTTAGTCTTCCTACAATAAGGTATGTCTGGCTATGACAGGCTCTCGGTCCATAAGCAAAGTTGCCAACTCGCTGGCGCTATAACACCTCTGTATGGCGAGGCTTATGGCTATCCGCTACTCCAATATTTTCCGTGTAATACAACTGTATATTTTCACGTGATTGACATACTTTCTATTTTTGTCGAAAGCTCTTGTTTACGGTCTTGGGTCTGCTTATTTATATATTCCAGTTTGCTGACAACGAACTGGTTGTTAACTGTATTTTTTATTCATATATAGGTGTGTTGGAAAGGTTATATTAGTTGAAGTTTGGCAAAGTGAGTTGAAGCCTCAATAGCTCAACGGTAAGAGTGGTCGGACTCATCACCGAAGGGTGGTGGTTCGTTCCCCGCCCCGTTGGTCTATTGTCGTACCCACTCCTATTCTTTTAACAAAAAAAAAAAAAAAAAGTATTAGAGATACTAACTATGAGTACGACTGCTACTTATAGAGAGCATGGTGCGTCATCTAGTAAAGTTGCTCAAGTGAGTCACATTTCATTCATTTATTTGCCCGAATCGATACTTTTGATTTTTGGCTGTGTGTGTAACAGAAGGTTTATGTATTTGTCTTAGGACAGACTGATAACTTATGGCTACGATATAATATGGTCTTACTTTCTTTATAACGGACTTCATAATTTTTTTTTTCTGATTGTGTAAGTGCCGTAGGCTTCTTATGGGTCCTCAGCGGCATCACTAGGGGGCTTCATAAAAAGAAAAGGTTCTCAATTCGATGCGTAAAGTTTTTTTTTAAATGTTTGTTGCCAAATAACTTTGTCATTTACTAACTTTGAAAATTCTTTTTTGTTTGAAAGAGTATACTTTCATATTGGTCCTAATTCATTTTCATGAAAATCGGTTAGTCATTTTGTGTTAAAATCAAAATGATTGAAATATGCCTTTGAAATCGGTTCCATTTTTGTGTTAAAAAGATTATTATAGTTATTAACGCACTAAGCCGGAACCTAATGGATCACGGGGCAGAGGCAGATCGCGTTATACGTGAGACGAGATAAAGAATTTACCGGCAAAAACTGGTAAATAAATAGTTAATAGAATAAAGCAGAACGTCCACCGACGGCTAAACTAAATGAAAACTAAACTCAGTGAACTAGGCTAAGCTAAATAAGCTAAAACTACGTTAGTGATGGCTAACTAGTGCTAGAACGTTGAGTTAACCGCAGTGGCGCGCACTTCATAGATGCAAAAATGCAATGCCTACCCGAAGGACAAATCTATGTTGGACCACTGAATACATAGTTAGACAAGGAATTTTTAAATTTTTACTTTTAAGTGCATATGCTAGTTGAAAACCTTATGCACGCTACTGGTTAACCGGACGTGATATGGAAGACGACACGAGCAATGACGAGACTTTAGAGGAGGACTATCGTCATAGGAGAAGAAGATTTTTTATTGCTTATTTTATGAAGAAAAAACGGAAACAGACACTGGACAAGTCAACACATTCAGTCCTGGAAAGCAAGCAGCCAATTTAACACTTTGTCTAATAAACTAGTCGACGAAAATTTTAAGATGTATTATGGTGTATTTAGACAACAGTTTGATGATTTATTTACAATGATTGCCAAAGATATTGCTTAGAACAACACTATCGAAAGGCGTCAGAGGGGTAAGACAAGGGGGTGAGAGGCGCTTAGTTTAGCTCAGTTAGTTACGGATCGGTCGCACAACTAAGTTAGTTCCACTTAGCTGGGGCATTTCACGTAGCTAAGCTGGCATAGTTTGCGGTGGACGCACATCTATAAAACTGAAAAATCGGTCCACAAATGACGGAATTATCGCTGGACATACATAAAAAAAAAAAAACATACATACAGTCGAACGTAGAACCTCCTCCTTTTTGCAAGTCGGTTAAAAAGTGGCTCAACTATGCGCGCTAAGCTAAACTAACTTAGTTTAACCGGCGGTGGACGTTCAGCTTAAGACCGACTGACAACATCTGAAGGCTTATTCACTATCTTTGACTATGCTAGTTGACATATACGAAATTGAGATTTTATGTGAAAATGTTATCCGGTTCTTACTCGCAGATATCACACAGTAACAGTTAATAATAAAGACCAAATTAGTGACTTGACCAGCAGATCGGAACCTAACAAAGCTGCTTGGCGGCAGAAATACGCGTGGTGGTAGCACTTCTCTGTACAACGAAACTCTAGTATCTACTACTAAATTCTAATAGTAAAAAAACTCTTTTTCTACTAAATTGGGTTGAGAAGAGAGTACGGAGACAATAGAGAGAGCTATGTCAGAAGTTTCTCAACATGATTAAGTTAAAGAAGCATATTTTTCTAATAAATCGAAACTACTTAAGTTTTGTCTAGACAAAAAAGATTTAAAGCAACTTTTTTGGTAGGTAGAAAATAACAAGGGATTCTGACTTTTGTCAAGCAGTCTTAATAAAGTTTAGGTTATAAATGAAGGCACTATGTATAGTGTGCAGTAGCCAGTACCATTTATAGATTCATGCAATCCCTTGAAGAATATTAAGCATTAATTTTAACTCGCACTTTAATGCAAAGATTTTATACTATAGACGTGTCACTAGCGAGTCGAAACTGAGGCGGGAAAAAGGCTAATTGCCTTAATTTCATGTAGTCGTACTGTAAACAACGAAAGCTATATAAGCAAATAATACCTAAATATTGTCTAATGTTGACTTGTGTGTTCAGGAATTAAAAAAAACGATAAACACATAAGTATATCATGTAAGTAAACACAAAATTGTACATGTGTGCGCTCAGTGGAGTAGTTAAATTCGGATCACTTTTTGCGGTGATTTTGTAGGCACGTAACATATCTCATAGTAGAAAATCTTTGGCATTTTTTTAATTTACTACTTTAGTTAGGTAGTAATTGCTGGTTGGCCAGCTCTGTGGTATATCTAAATCTCGGCGGATAGGTACCTACTTAGGATAGATAACGATCATGGTAACGAGATGTTCGGGTCGTGATAATAACCAGGATGATGTGGTTTAACGTGCTCTCTGAAGCTTGCAGGAGGCACTATTATATACATAATATAATGATGTTTGAATACTAGTATTTTTTTTAACAACTAGCGGTCGCCCGCGTGAAAATCGATGAACAATTTTTAACCTATTAGGGGTAAAATTTCGAAAAATATTAAATTACAACATTTTTAGTACTTTTAGTAGTACACATACCAATTTTTATAAATCAATTACAAACTTGAAAATGAAGGATTTCCCAAACAAACTTTCATCCCCTGTTTCACCCCCTTCTGATTAACTTTTGCGACAAAAAGTATTCTATAACCTTTTACATATTATGGTCTCAGATCGTGTCAAGTTTCATTTAAATTAATGTCTTTTGAACAGACAGACAGACAAAAAATAAATAAAGAAATATTTTTGGCTTATCTATTAAGAAATTCCTTCCAACTAAAATTTTCAAAATGTCTTCAATGTACTTAATGTTAGACCTGTTACAGTGTAGATTATAAGTACAGACTAGCAAACGCCTGCAACTTCGTCCACGTGAAATTTAGTTTTTCACAAATCCCGCGGGAACCGTGGTTTTTTCTGGGACAGAAAATACCCCATGAATTGGAAACTATCCCATGAAAATATCGTTATGTATCGATAACGCCATAAATTAAATAATGCATTTAACTTATTTCTCATAATATACTTTAGCTGTGCTAAATGCGTAGCTAAAGTATATTGTGAGAATCAAGTTAAATGTAAAAAAGTATATTGTGAAAGTTAAGTTAAGCTTAATCTTCTTGTTTAAATACAAGAGATATTTTGTAATCTAAAAATCTTTGCACTTTACTCTTTCACGAATAAAAATTACCTACACCACGAGGGCGTATGAAAGCCAGTGTATATATTGCACATTTCAAATTTGTTTGAGTTTAGTTTTACTCCATTTTGCTTTAAATCTCGGTTCGCGCTTTTCCCGCTTGTAAAAATAACTGGTACAGTTTTTTGCAACACCACACATGAGAGTTAGGAATAAAATTCACTGGCTGGCAATTTTATGTAAACATAGTCGATGCCTACGATTGTATCAAGAGGATTAACACGTCAAAATATTTTGAATTCCAGGCAAAATGGAAATAAAAAGATAGACCAATCGATTGTTTAATAAATCTTGAAAAATTGCCCGTTACCATTTTAAGGTTTTCTTTATTTAGTAATAAAATATATAATTTATGTTGGTAATTGTCTTGGTGTAACTAATTTTTTCTAATAATTACTTGGAAAGAAAATTCTAATTATCTTAAGGAAAATAAGGTAATTAAGGAAAATTTTCTCAGAGCTTACGGAGGAAGCTATACAATATCTGTCACTCAGTCAAACTTGAAATTATACATTTATATAGATAAAGGTACTTTTAGAAGTTTATAAGAGTATGTATAATGTATATTATAATTAATTGACCTACAAGATTTGCACGATCATTTAACAAATTATTATTAATTACTAGCTGACCGGGCGAACGTTTTTCTTCCATATTATTTTCTTATATTGTGGAATGACGTTAAAAACCTGGTGGAGATTTTAGGAGAAGGAGGGCGATACATATTATTACTATCTATTTTATGTCTACTTAAATATATACAAAAATCCATCGAGACGTTTTGAAGGAGTGTAACCACAAATAGCGTGACATGAAATTTATATATTTACGAGTATTAAAGTAGCGAGGGCCCGCGACTTCGTCTGCCCTTAGAACACCTTAAGGACCTGTCGCAAAATCTGTTCATAGCGGACGTCTTTTTACTATGGACGATCTCTCAGCCAAATTTCATCTAATTTAGCTGGTGGGAGGCTTCACCCGGGGCTAGTTACCACCCTACCGACAAAAGACGTTCCGCCAAGCGATTTAGCGTTCCGGTACGATGTCGTGTATATACCGAAAGGGGTGTGGATTTTTATCTTCCTCCTAACAAGTTAACCAGCTTTCATCTTAGATTGCATCATCAGGTAAGATTGTGGTCAAGAGCTAACTTGTCAACTTTACAAAAAAATCATTGTACGTCAAACTATTTTTGATATTCTGTGAAGAGTGATCTTTCGATTTTATATATTTAGTATGGAATATAGATTATTATTGTTTTACTTACGTATATAATATGTTAATGGACGTACGTTTTAAGAGCGGCCTTCGTGGAGCGAATGTGCAACGGACAATTAATCGCCAGTGTACTGAGTAATCCCCTCCCAATCTATAACCACTGTAGCGGTCGGTGCAGTATCAGCCAGACCTTTCTCTCTGTACAGACAGTGACACAGTGACCGTGTTAGTGCGGAGGGCTTGCCATGAACCTCCATACGGTTATACCGCCGATCATAATCGCGATCATCTCTACGATCGAAGTTCAAGTCGCGGCACAAAGTGATCAATCGAATTTAAGTTTTGCCGAGAATCTTTACGCGACACTGTCCGGTGCTTGTGAGTGGTTGACCTCGACCTTCACATTAACATAATTACAATCATTTATGTAAGTAATGCAAATTTCAATTTACATTCGCAGGTCGAGCTATTATGGACCTTCAGTTCAATTCGATGAACAGCCAAAATGCAATTTTAAAAACTATGAAAGTTATTTATCTGAATGACACGGGTGTAAAAACATTTTCCATCGATAAAAGCTTCCAGACGCTGACACAGCCCGGCATGTTTGACATCACAAAACAAACGAAAATTATTATTCACGGGTACAGAGATAATTCGCAATCATCCGTGTCGTTAGATTTAGCTCAAGGTTACAATGAAAAGAAAATGTTTAACGTTCTGCTAGTGGATGCTGAGGAAATGATGAATCAGCGATACATCCTGTCAGTGCACAACGCTCGCCTGGTGGGCAAGAGGCTCGCCAACTTGCTGGCTAATTTAGAAACTTTCGGGGCCAGCGCAGAAGACTTCCACCTTCTGGGGATAAGTTTAGGAGCACACATCGCTGGATGGACTGGGAAATACTTCCATAGATACAGATCCCGCACGATCGGCCGTATAACTGGCCTCGATCCAGCCGGTCCTTGTTTCTCTTTTGCGTACGCTGACCAGAGACTGGACAAAATGGACGCTCAGTATGTCGACGTTTTGCATTCGAACAGATTAGTGCAAGGTGTAATCGAGCCTTTAGGCCATTCGGATTTTTATATAAATGGCGGAGGACCTCAACAGCCCGGATGCGTAATGCCTTCCTGCAGTCATTTACGAGCTGCGCAAATATACGCAGAGAGTATAAGGATACCTAAATCGTTCGTTGCCATCCAGTGTCAAAGTTGGCAGGAATTTGAGGCGAATGCATGCAAAGGCAAAAATTATGCCGTCGTTGGATACGGTTCCTCGGCCTCGACCCGTGGTCTTTATTACTTAAGGACGAGCGCCAGTCCCCCTTTTGGCCTCGGCATGACTGGCACGAAACACGTCGGCCCAAAACAAAACAATAATGATTGGCTAATGAATTTGAGTTACACCTGAAATCATTCCACGTCAACGAGTATTTACAAATTAATAGTTGCCATAATATTCTATTATAAGGATTGTGATGCATATCTGTGGTGTTAAAATAAAAAAAATATTTTTCATGGTGGTTCCTATTGTAAAATTATGTTGTAATCTGTGTTTAATTTAATTAATTGCGTGTTTCGACTTTGTTACAATTCACGCGTATGTGAAACACTGTTACGCTAGTGACATTCAAATGGATCGTTAAAGACAATGGCCTCTCACAGAATATTTTAGTGAAATAAAACGACTCGTAAATTTTAATTTTGTAACCTTGATGAAGTTAATGCATTTATAACGTATGCACACTCTTTGAACGAGATAGTTGCATTTTATTTGCCTTTTTACATTAAAGGACTATTCCCATAATGTGTTTGTTACTTAGTTATATGTCCACGCGTGTTTTTTTATTTTTGCCAGAAAACTTAAATTAAATGATAAAACTACAGAATATGTAAATATAGTTGATCGGGGGCATTGTGCATTTCTACCTCCAAGCAATACCGCTGTCGTCCTACCTGAAGGGTGTGGTTACTGATGGAAATAGCCCTCAGGTTGAGTGGCGCATTGCACTCGGAGGTACGTAAGTAGGGCGTGTTCTATGCATATATATGCCTTGCTAAGTATTGTTCTTTTACATAAAGAAAATCTATCAAATACCATATAAATAAAGTAACTGGCATGTTTCTGTCACTGATATTTTTTACGAAAAAAAAATCCTATTGCTCCCCAGACAGTCTCTAGTTCTGTGTTGGGGTAGCAAGTGGTACTGAACAAGCTTTTAATTTCCCTTTTGCAATATTTTTAAGCTGTGTGTATGTCAACTTTGTCCACTCTTTGACATTATCTATCCACTTCCGTCGCTGTCTTCCTGGAGCACGTTTTCTGCCTCAAATACATACCAAATATAACATCCGAAATGACGTAGGCCCATTGCTGTGGAGCGATCGGCGAGATGAGCGCGAGAGTGAGGCGTTTTCGTTGCGTGTCCGAGACGTAATAATGAGTTTTGACCTTTCCAAGCCAATGTTCCGTTACACAAAATAACATAGGTTAGGCAAAACTTGGTCGAGTGTCCCCAGTTCCCATTACAGCACCTAAGTATTGTAATAAATTCACTCATACGGCACTTTCGTTATTTTGGAGCGACGAAATCGCTAAATGTAATTTATGAAAAACAATAAAAACGAATGTGTTTACCATTTCCTACAATTAGGGACATTTTGTCTGTCACGGCGCTACTGACCGCGAAAACAAACGGCTTGCTCTTATTTACGTCACACTTTCGCAACACGCCGACGCGAGCTGCTCCATTGGTATTGTTACGTCATACTACTCTACATTTTATCGTACGAACTTTTAGTGTTAATTAAAACTGTGACAATTATTTCAACTTATTAAATTATTCATGAATAGCAGTTTGTTTAGTTTAGTTTATTTGTTGTTTTAGTGGTTAGTTCGTTTAGTTTCAGATCATGACGTCCCTTAGTCAGGCTATGTTCTTCAATGAAATTTAGCCAAGTGTTGGGAAGTTGGTAGTGATGCGACACCCGCGTGTCTCGAAGAGCACGTAAAGTTGTCGATCGTTGTGATCATTACAAGGAACAAACATTAACATCACCCTAAGGACTGAGTTCACCGAATTGCAATGAATCACCGTGGCGGGTCTAAGCTTCTTATCACTTATTCTATACAATAGGCGAACAACCCCCATAGCCAGGTGGCACGTCGATTCTCTTTCTACGATCGCTAACGCTTCGAAAACTAGAAAAATGTATGGGAATGACAGATTTTGATCACGAGACCTGTCGATAGCAAATGTCATTCATGACCCTGTAGTGGGTCAATCGCTTGTTTTGTTTTATTCCAAAACTAGCGGACGCCCGCAACTTCGTTCGCGTAAAATCTGTTTTTTTCCGGGAAAAAAGTAGCCGATGTTCTGCTCCAAGGTACCTACACTTTATCTCTATTCCACATTTCGTTCAAATCGGTTCAGCGGTTAAGCCGTGAAACGGTGACAGACAGACAGACTTACTTTTGAATTTGTAATATTAGTATAAATGAATCATAATATATGCAGACTTAGTAAAAACAAGTGCCCCGACACGGTTAGCCTTAGCCTTGGCTCCTTTCAGATTGACGGAGATCACATTACACAATACAGTTACTTGATTATTAGATGTATTATTCATTTCCAAATAAATGATTACTTAAACAGTATTACAAAAAATAGAACAACTGGTACGACTGGTTGTTTACCCAAGAGCCTGTCTTATTTAGTTATCCAGTAGCCAAGTTATTTAGTTATCTAGTAGTTGACTTGTTGATATGCACTGCTATAACTAAATAGTTGGCAGTGCCAAACCGGTGATGTATTAATTCAGCCCTACCATAATAAACTGCTCTTTCCTGTCCTGTGATTTTTTTAGAAACGTCACAGAAGGTACAACCAGCATATCCGGATTTAGAATTTTCACTGCAAATTTCTTTGTAGAAAGAAAAACCCTTAAAAATTACACAATACAGTTACTTGACTATTAGATGTATTATTCATTTCCAAATGATTACTTAAACAATATTACAAAAAATAGAACAACTGGTACGACTGGTTGTTTACCCAAGAGCCTGTCTCATTTAGTTATCCAGTAGCTAAGTTATTTAGTTATCTAGTAGTTGACTTGTTGATTGGCACTGCTATAATAAATAGTTAGCAGTGCCAAACCGGTGATGTATTAATTCAAGCCCTACCATAATAAAGTGCTCTTTCCTGTCCTGGGATTTAACAACCAGCATCTCCGGATTGAGAATTTTCACTGCAAATTTCTTTGTAGAAAGAAATGCCCCGTATTTCCATATCTCGACCCAGGACTCGAATTCAAGAACTCATGAACCGAATCATAATCATCATCATCATCATCATCATCATCATCATCATCATCATCACCAACATCATCATCACCATCATCATTATCTTCATCATCATCATCATCATCATCATCATCATCATCATCATCATCATCATCATCATCATCATCATCATCATTCAACATCATCATCATCATCATCATCATCATTATCAATGCCAATGGACGTTGGCTAGACATAGGCCTATTGTAACGACTTTCAAACAACAGGGAGTCGAGTCAGAATTCAGCGTCAACACACACAACACAACAACCCGGAGATCGATTAACATTGCGCCTTCCGGTGCGAAAATGTAAATATAGTAGGAATCTGCTTAATATTTATTTAATTTTCAATTCAAAACATTTCATCCTCCAGCACGTCTATTCTCTATCGATGTTTTGTATAACTCGCAAGTGCGAGTTTCGAATTCACCGCTATCTTTCTCCTTCTATAGTATCGTGTTAAACAGAGAGAGATATAGGTGAATTTGAAACTCGTACTTGCGAGTTATAAAAATATCGTCACAGAATAGCCTAGCAGCTCAGATTTACGAGTGTAGTTGAGGAAATCTAGTTTCTAATTATGTATAATTTAACGGCCTATTTTATTTATTTACAAACCTAAAACATCTTATTACACGCCGGACAAAATAATACGGATACAATTATGATACAATTACGAAGCCGGTTTTTTATCAAACGGAAAAAAACATCTTAGTGTTTTATGAAAACACTTTGTTACTTATTAAGCAAGACGCGGGCCGTCACAGCCACGCTGAATTGGGTGTAAAATTTTGCTCAAATTAATTTGCAACCGTCTGAGAGGTAATAAGTTGTTAGTAAGACATGCCGTAGAAATATTTAATTAATATAGTGAATATAAAAAGCAGGCCAGGTGCGAGTCGGATCATGCACCCAGGGTTCCGTACAAATTTGAAAATATAAACTGGGGAAAATCACTAAAGTTTTTGTTTAAATCAGTAACCGCTACAATACTTTACTTCTTACAACCAGGCACTAGCCACCCCATGAATATTGTTATGTATTTAAATTAGATGTTAATTAATTGTTGTATACGGAATTCACATTATTTAAATATAATAAATAAAGGAGTTCTATAAAAAGCCATTGAGCGGTTTTTAGTGGAGAAGTCCCTAAATAATCTGATTTGTCCTCCTCCGGGTATGACGGCCTACGGCCTACGACGGCCGGGTATGGCGCAGTGATGTGCGCGATGGATTTACAAGACGGAGGTCCTGAGTTCGATCCCCGGTCGGGCCGATTAAGGTTTTCTTAATTGGTTCAGTTCTGGCTGGAGAGAGGCTTCGGCTGTAGCTAGTTACCAACCTACCGGCAAAAACGTACCGCCAAGCGATTTAGATAGCGTTCCGATACGATGTCGTGTAGAAATGTGTGTCGAAAATTTTCATCCTACAAGCTAGCCCGCTTCCATCTTAAATTGCATCATAACTAACATGAGGTGAGATTGTAGTCAATGGTTAACTTGTAGAGAATAAGAAAACTTGTTTTTGGGAGAGATTTGAACCTGTTAAAAGTATCTTTTTAATACATTGAACTGTTGATTATACGAAGAATGTGAGTTAAGTAGTGTTAATAGCAACTTGATATCTCCACGCGTTTGTGAGAAAAATAGTGTGAAAGACCGACAGACTGACTACAAAGTAGTTATATAGGGGTTTCTGTATTTCTTTTAAAGTGGGGAACTCTAAAAACACTTTGATAATGAGGGAAGCATTGAATATTAAGAGAGAAATTGTCTAAATCCCGGGAGAGATTTTTCTTACGCTTACGCGACTAAGATAGACCATTATTATTCAAAATTGATAGACAAATGAAATATGTATTTTTTTTATTTATTCTTTCGCCATTGATGCCATCATCATGTTTAACAATCGAATACGATTGTAATGTATATTATTTGAAAATCTTTTCCAGAGAAAAGATTTTCAAATAATCACACAGATGTGTAGATTTATAATGTAAGTAGTGAAGTCACTACATACATATTAAGTATGTAAGAATGTGAAAGTACCTACACAATATATATTACATACTAATTACGAGTAGCAGCTCAACATAAGTTGAATAATAAATGAAACACTGGTAAGTTTTATTATAAGACAATAAGGAAGTAGAATTCTTTTGTTTCAATGTATGTAATGGCTATCATTAAGTAGTCATGACAATAAAATGTACAGTTTTCTCCGTTTCGTCATGATCTATATATTTTTATGTTGCATGTTACAATTGTTTTTATAAATAGTAAAAATAGTAGAAATAAAGGTATTTGTAACTGAGCTTGTCTGATGAATACTACCGCTTTGCTTACTTTTGGGGATAGTAATATAAGGGGAAGGAAGGGCTTGGTTTGTAGTGAAATGCAGCACAACGCGAAATACTAGTACCTAGTGTTACTGCATATTACATACTAACTGACGCCTGCGTGGTTCCCGTTCCCGTAGGAATAAAGGGATAATATATATAGCCTTCCTCGAAGCTATCTAAAACAGAAAGAATTTTCAAATCGCTCCAGTACTATTTTTCCTTCACCGTTTGAGACACGTAATATTTAATTTCTTGAAATGCACATAACTGAAAAGATAAAGGTGCATGCCCCGGACCAAATTCGAAAATGCACCTTCCGGAATCGAAAGCAGAGGTCATATCCACTGGACTATCACGGCACGTATAAACTCTTCTACACCCATGGTGGATGGTAGCATCGCAAGTCAAACTTTCAGCTTTTATAAAATCGCAAAGTTCTGGTCATCAGAGGCTTTTGTCTTAGACTAAATAAGTTTACAGCTAGTTTTAAACACTGTTAGATTTCTGGGCACTAAAATTATCATAAAACAAAGGCTTTTTGCATGGATTCCCAAGCATCTCGAGCCGCCAATATCCAGTGGCTCCCTGTAACTCGCTTGATGTCCTCTGTCCATCGCTGCAGAGTCGCCTTTCCAGCACCTTGTGACCCCAACGTCCGTCGGCTCTTCGAACTATGTGGCCTGCCCATTGCAACTTCAGCAATGTACAAAGAAATGTAGTAGGTATATTAAATTCCTATCTTCCCCAGGAAGTATGGTAAATAGATAGTGTATTAATAAAACAACAAACGCATCATTAGATAGTTATAGATAGTAAGTTCTATTACTTCGGTTTGTTGACCGTTAGCTTTAGTTTCTATTGCGAGCGTTTCAAAAATAGACAAGGTTTATGTGTTTATTTGCTCAAAGAACTTACGGTCCCGCTGTAAAAGTTTTATATCAGCGGTTACAATGAAATATATAAAAGGGAAGCATCATTTTTCATTACATTTCTAATGGGGTTGTTCTTTAGTATTATTCCAGAGTACCTACCTACATAAATATCATTATAAAAATTATACAGACGAAGTTTACAGTGTCATATACTTTTAGCCACGACAGAGAAAATGGCTCAAAGTAATGAAAATTATTCCAAAACTAGGAGTCTAACACAAATAATTTTGGAGTAATTTCCATTAATGTAGAACCTTATTTTAAAAAATATTTTATTTGCTTATAACTTTTGCAATTGTTTATGTGAACATTTTGCACATTTTTCTAGACGTCATGACGAGTCAAATAAGCCACCACACGTATTTTTATTTGTCAGTAGTACTTTAGCTTTGACGTACTAAATACGCATATGAACATATTGCTTCTATTTTCTGAAAGGCGTCATCAGCTTTTCTTCTGTCACTTTTCGCATTTGTTACGAAATATTATCAGTAGTTCTTATAAGTCGGATTTATATTTGTCTGACGTGTTGTCGTGACGCATCAGAACAGAATCGGTATCAACATTTCTAATTAGAACGGCTAAGATGTGGAATGCCCTTCCGGCGTTTGTTTCCTGACACCTACAATTTGTGCACCTTCAAGGCAAGAGTGAATAGGCATCTTCTAGGCAAGCGCGTTTCATCCTAGACCTCATCATTGCTCACCATCAGGCATGATTGTAGTCAAGCGCAAGCCTATCCAAGATAAAAAAAAACACTTAAGTGTAAATGTTGCCATATAAAATGTATGTGTCACGACACGACACGTCAGACAAATATAAATCCGGCTTTACAAAAGAGCTCTTCTTTTGTAACAGAACTTGTCTGGGGAATCTTTGCTGTGTGGCATGCATATGGTGTTAACAATGTGTACAAATTGGAAAATTCCTCCTCCAATATAGATTCGTAATAAATTCCTAGGTCAGACAATCCATTTTTGTACTACATAATATAAAGTGCACGGAACTGTTTATGTACCGGTCAGTCGTTGCTGGTGTATTAACAGGCCCATAAGTTAAACACAGACGGTGAAGAGAGAATAAGGTGAAGGAAAACATCGTGAGGAAACCTGCACACCAGAGAGCGTGTGTGTAGTCTGCCAAACCGCATTGGGCCAGCGTGGCGGACTATTGGCCTAACCCCTCTCATTCTTAGAAGAGACTCGAGCTCAGCATCGATCCGAATATGGATTGATAATGATGAGCTACACTAGAGAGATGAAATCCTATTATTATACAAAGCAGTGTAATTAACTTCCCCATTTAGAGGTCTCTGATGGTGCAGCACGTAGTTAAACTCCTCTGCATGTTTTCTGAGACGAGAAGTTAGTACGTCGTATTTGCTTTTGTATTTATTTGAACCAAAACAGCCTTTGCTTAACGAGGGTGACATTTAAACTTGTAGCTCATAACTTTGCATAGCCTTTAATAGATTAAGAGCTGGTGGCAACATCGATATATATAATATAATTAGTTACTTGGAAGTAATAGTTTTAAGGTAATAAAGCTCGTGAATGGAATTGAAAGGTCATCCGTGACGGATATTATATTGTAAATAATTTACTAACTATAACTAGTATCGCATGGCCATAATCAAATGAGGATTTTTATTTTATTTATTATATTTAAAGTAGATCAAACAGAGGTATAGATACACAAGTATTAATATTTTTTTATTGTTTTTATATTAATTATATCATTATTTAATAACAAATATTTTAATAGATTATTATATTTATAACTAGCTGACGCCGCGCGGTTTCACCCGCGTGGTTCCCGTTTCCGTAAGAATACGGGATAATATATAGCCTATAGCCTTCCTCGATAAGCGGGCTATCTAACACTGAAAGAATTTTTCAAATCGGACCAGTAAATCCTGGGATTAGTGCCTTCAATCAAACAAACAAACTCGTCAGCTTTATAATATTAGTATAGATTATTACTTACGTATGAGGGTCGTCGTGACCACCTCCATCCGTGACTTTTTTCTTCAAATATTACGCCACCTTCCACATCCTTCACTTACCTGGAGAGCATCGTAGACCGAGGAGTGAAGTATTCTATTTTAAGTAGACCATCGCATCGGGCTGAAGCGGCCTTTTTTCCCTTTTGCTAGTGGCTATACTTTGCGTTTTTCTAGATTCTCTGCGTCTATCCTGGCCCGAAGAGCTCAAGGCAGATAATTAATAGGGTACAATGAAGCTAAAAATCTGTGTAGTAGAACACCACTATTATAATAAATAGAAATTAAAAAAATCGGTTGTCTGTAAATTCGGTTTACTGACGATAGTTAAACGTGACAACTTCATGAGAAAATACTGATGGAATGTTGCATTTTTCAAAACAAAATATTCATTTTCTAAAATACTGTTTAATAATTTTCAGAGACCAGAATATACTTTATTTTTTGTAAAAAATAAAGTATTATCTTGTTAAAAAATAAAGTGTATACATTGTGAGGGAACGACGCATGACGTCATCTTTTTCGAGTGTGCAGCCGGCTCCATCGAATTATAAGACGTTGTCACGTCAAAATATAATGCCAAAGTAGTTTCAAGGTTGAGCTCTCTAACTATAAATATAGAGGTGCCAAGATAACGTTTAGTTGTCATTAACGCCTACGCTACTTTACCTAATCCTAAAGACAAAACCATGTACGGGGAAATGAGGCTTCTTGTACTTTGTTGTTGTTTCAGGCAAAGTTATGCGCATCCACCTACCGTTCGGTTATTTTTAGCATAAAGGTGTTACTAATAGTTCAGTATAGCATAAGATTGTCATTATTAGCAGCCTATTTTTACCCGACTGCGACGAAGCCAAAAGAAAAGGTAATTATACCATTTCACGTTGGTATGATTTGTATAGTTAATAGGATAAGTTAGCTTAAGTTCCTTATTGTATTCTTTCTCAATAAAAAAAAACTTTTAAACTGCTCAACCAATTTTTATGAAACATGTCTAAGAACACTCTCGCACGTAAGTCACCTTTAATAAAAAAAAACTAAATTTAAATCGCTTCATCCGTTCGGGAGCTATGAGTATGGTGCCACAGACAGACAGACACGTCAAACTTATAACACCCCTCTTTTTGCGACGGGGGTTAAAAATAAAGTTTAAAACTGTAACTACACCACGGCTCTACCATGACCATTTTTGTACCTATGCATTTCTCCATTTCGATCTGAAATATTTTCTCGATTCTTTCTTTTTAGAACCCTTTTTACGTAGTCGGGTTATAGCTTTTAAATTAAATATGGAGTTTATGATTTTGGATAAGTATGGAGCTAATCCGCATTGCAAAATAATGAACGGGACCGATGGCTTCACGTGCTCTCTGAGGTACGGGGCTGTGCTGCATCTACTTCCACACTGGGCTGAAATTTTTAACTGATTCTTAGGAAAAAGAAGAGCTCTGTATTTCACAGGTCGACCCAGGACTTGAACCCAACACTTCAGGGTTCAAAACCACGGAGACTAATCGCTGGGCAGTTTAGGCTAAGGCAGTTTTTTGTAACAGAAATCGTTTGGGAAAAGTACTACTGTAAGCAACGGTGTGCCTATTTAAGTCTTTATTGATTTATTGAAAAAAAATCAGTGCATTTTAATAAATTAAATATTAAGGGTCTCAAACGATGAAGGAAAACATCTTGAGGAAATATGCGTACCTGAAAATTTTCTTAATTCTCTATGCGTCTGCCAATCCGCATTGGGCCAGCGTGATGGACTAAGGATTAACCCCTCTCATTCTGAGAGGAGATTCGTGCTAAGCAGTGAGCCGAATATTGGTTAATAATGATAATGAAATACCACTCATGCTTTTAATACATTTATGAAAACTGTCGTTAGTGTTTATTTTAAAGTTGTAAAGTAAATTAATTCATAGATATATGCGACTTCATACATATTTAAAGTTCTATTACAGTTTCCATTAGTCTATTCGCAACACTAATGTAGATTTTACTATTTGAAATTCAGTAATTTGTACACAGTAACCAAAACTATTTGCATAACATCGTATTTACAAGTTATACTTCAGTTAAACCAGCTATTGCCAATTTCATTCATGTTCAACGGATTGCGAAATAGAACAACAATGTTGTTTAACATATTGGCAGAAACTAGTGCTAATGTTTATGTAGTATAAAGAGTTACATGTGGATGAAGTCGTAGGCATCCGCTAGTTATGTGATAAAAGTAATTATTAATAATAATAAATACTTGGACCTTGCTCACGAGATTACAGCCATGTGGAATGTTAAGTCAACTATTATTGTTCCGATAGTTGTTTCAGTCAATGGTCTTATAGCGAAAAGCTTCGACCAACACCTTAAGAAGCTTTCGCTTAACTGCTGGATCAAGGGTCGGATACAGAAGGCTGAGATTCTTGAGACGGCGCGTATTGTGAGGAGGTTCCTCACTCTGGAGCCTGACCACCAGTTGCTTGGGCACTCAAATGTCCCGCAGCGGGAGGGTTGATTTCTTTTTTATAATAGTATTTTGTATTGTTACCATTGGTAAAAATTAAAAAAAGGACAAATAAATAAATGAGAGAAAAAAAAATAATGATGTATGTATCTTGTTTAGTTTCGAGCTTTAACTGACCAAGAAAATGTTATCTTGATCAGTTAAAATTCAAGTTCGCTGACCCTCGATGTTGTGGTAATAAAATACGGTGTAATTTCCTTCTTAGAAATAATAAACACATACTATTTTTTTACTGTGGCTCTCATAAAACGGCTCAAAGTTACTCAGCGGGCGATGGAGCGAGCTATGCTTGGGGTTTCTCTACGTGATCGAATCAGAAATGAGGAGATCCGCAGAAGAACCAAAGTCACTGATATAGCTCAGCGAGTCGCGAAGCTGTAGTGGCAATGGGCAGGTCACATAGTTCGAAGAGTCGATGGATGTTGGGGTCCCAAGGTGCTGGAATGGCGACCCCGCACCGGAAAGCGCAGTATTGGTCGACCCCCCACTAGGTGGACCGAGGACACCAAGCGGGTTGCATTTATCAAGTAGGTTCAGTGGTTTCAGAGCCTATTTATTAAATTCGACAAACAATCAAATGTTTCTCCTTTATAATAATAGTAGGTACAGATTAGCACAATGTTTTAAATGAGAAAGTTTGAATGGATGAATGGATGGAACAGCAGAACGAATCTACGAGTAGGTGAAAGTCACATAGATAGTTCAAAATCTGGTAGAGTACGCGCAAGATATGTCTGCGCGCGACTGGCGGCGCAATTATGTTGTCAGCGTTAGTGATCTCTTTTACCCGCCAAAAGATAGAAAAAGATAGACGACAAGATGGTGGCACTTTTGATTAGTTTTGAATTTGGCCATGCGCAAACTTTTAGTGCGCGCGCTCTATGTACCGTATTTGACTAGCGGACGCGTGTTAATATCCGATTTTGATATAAATATTGCAGGAACCATGGCCTTTTCCAGGATCAAAAGTAGCCTATGGGAATAGAACCCATTTATCATTGAACCCAATTTCATCTCAAACATTTAAACAGTAAAGCTGTGAAAAGGTATCAGACAGACAGAGTTTTGCATTTATAATATTAGTATGGATTTGTATCCCAACATTCCCACAGAAGATTTAGGTACACAAATAAATCACGGTAACATTTTTTATTTAAATCCATTAAAATAAAAAAAAAACGGTTGTCTGTATAGTCGGTTTACTGACGAAAGTTGAACGTGACAACGTCATAAGAAAATACTCATGGAATGGTTGCAGTTTTCAAAAGAATGTTCGTTTTTCTAATATGCTGCATAATAATCTTCATAGAACAGAATACACTTTATTTCTTGTAAAAAAAAAATTGGCAACCCTAGAGCGAGGGAACGACGCATGACGTCATCTTTTTTCGAGTGTGCATCCGCCTCGCGTTGAATTATAAGACGTTGTCACGTCAAAAATGTTGTTTTAAATTTGGCCAAATATCCGAATAAATCGTCTTACAATTGTAAACTCTTGAAGGGCGTTTCGTTAAATCACAATTTACCTTCCAAGTAAATTACAAAGAATTGATTCGAATTCGGTAATTAACGCCGTGGAAGAAGTAGTAATAAACACGCGATATTTTTTGTCCTCATTTAGCCCGCGGTCGAAAATAGATTGTTTCTTTCAAGAAAGTCAACGAACTTTTAAAAACTGAAAGAAACTCCGCTACGCTTATTGTAAGACTCTTTTAACTCGTTTGGAAGAAATATGCTTTTTTTACTTTTATATTTTTGATGACTTTACTTGTCTACTATTTTATGCTAATAAATACAGCATGTTAATAACAGAAAAGATATAACATAGCCGTGATAGCCCAGTGGATATGACCTCTGCCTCTGGTTCCGGAGGGTGTATTTTCAATTCGGTACGGGGTATGCACATCCCACTTTTTAGTTGTGTGCATTTAAGGAAATTAAATATCACGTATCTCAAACGGTGAAGTATAAACATCGTGCCTGCATACCAAAGAATTTTCTTAATTCTCTGCGTGTGTGAAGTCTGCCAATACAGTACAATTGGATCAGCGAGGTGGACTATTAGCCTAACCCCTCTCATTCTGAGAGGAGATTCGAGCGCAGCACTGAGCCGAATATGGGTTGATAAGTATGATGACGATGTATCTATACTAATATCATAAAGCTGAAGAGTTTTTTTGTTTGTTTGCTTGATTGAACGCGCTAATCTCAGGAACTACTGGTCCAATTTGAAAAATTCTTTCTGTGTTAGATAGTCCATTTATCAAGGAAGGCAATATATTATCCCCGTATTCCTACGGGAACGGGAACCACGCGGGTGAAACCGCGCGGCGTCAGCTAGTAACAGAATATCACCGTACCCACACGTTTGAAGCAGTGGCAAGGCACGGGCCCATGCCTCGAAGGCCCCCCAAGCCTGAAATCACAAATAAACATCACATGAAAAAAATACATGTCAATGTTTTTGGGGCCCCATCTAATGCCACGGGTCTCAGTATCAGTTGTACTAAACAAAAAAATGTTTATTTTTCAATTAAATCAAACATTTTAACATAGAACAAGAATTTTTTATATCCATTTACAATTTTAAATCAAAAAACGTATAAATATCCGACACAGGCATTACAATGCGATGTTAAACGTTTTTCAATTCCAATAAGCAATTAAAGATAACATCACCGAGTGTACTTCAAAGCCAGCGGGGATGGACTATTATCCACTTTACGAGTTAAATTAGATTTTAACCGAAGTGTATTGTGCTATTTTCCGCCGCCCGTTTTCACTCTCGGGGTTCACTTTTCTACTTACCGACCAGATTGCGCCTTCCACTGCAGCTTTCGTTTGTACGGTTTTACTTTTATTTTATCAACGCGTACTTTAGTATTTTTTTTTACATTTCTTTTATCTTTTGTATTCTTTTGTTAACGGAAATGAAATTAATTTAATGAATAAATTGCTCTACTTTATTGTTCAGCTTTTCGCTTAGGTGGGTTGGTAGGTAAAGGGAACTTTGTAGCGGTTGGGTTAGAAAACTGTTCCATCACTCGTGACTGTTACAGTATTAACATAATTACAATCTAAAAAATACAAACACAAGGCTAGTGTTTGTCTGTGATATCAAAACAATAATGTTGGTGTTTTTTTAGTACTTACAAGTATTGTTATGTATACGATATTAAAACAGGATCAAACTGTTTTAATTTTTTTGTCAATCTGTGTATTTGTTTGTACGCGATAATCATCCAAGGGCTTTGACCGGTGGCATTTGTGAAAAACAGAATTTTACGAGGAAGAAGTCGCGGGCGATTGCTAGTATAATAGCTATATTCTAGCAGCATCTCCTAAGATGGCATTGCTTGCTTAAATACTAAAATGAAAGTTCGTAGTTTATACCCACAATCTATAAATGTTCTATAACTTTCAAGAAAAATATTTATACGATAAATATATCACTAACAGCTTCAAAGGAATTGTTACCTGCGTATATCACGCTATTTTCAACAAAGAACTATCTTTTATTTACTGTTGCGAGTCGATTTATTCGTAATCGAATCCAACAACGGGATTTGACACTGAAAGCTAACTGTAGAGCTTTTTTACCTGTGATAGTTTTACAAAGCGAAGTTGCAGTTGGGATTTTACTGAACAATGAATATACATGGAATTCGATTAAGGGTATAAATATTTTATTTATAACTCTTCAGAATTATGCCTGTATTTTTCATTTGTGAAAATTTATTTTTCAGGTAATAAATTATTTTGAACAAACGGCAATCAAATCTGCCGTTAAGACTCAATATCTGTTGCAGTAAGAACGAGATAAAGATCTTTATCTATTATTTTTTCTCTTCAATATAACTTCACCATCATCGTCCTCATTAACAGCCGATAGACGTCCATTGCTGGACATAGGCCTCTTGCATGGACTTCCAAACAAAACGGTCTCGAGCTGCCAGCATCCAGCGGCTCTCTGCAACCCGCTTGATATCCTCGGTCTATAAATTATCCTACTAACTAAATGGAATTAGGGAGACGTTTTCATAAAACGTTACAGATGATTGACATTCATAGACATTCAGTCAATAAATTTTGTTGAAGTTGCCTTCGTAATAATTTATATCGCAGTGTCAATCTGTATTTTCAAAAGAAATGCTAAAACCGTGTAATCATAAATTACGTTACGCTAAATCTATACTTAAAATATATTTCTATAATAATAAACGACATCTAGCGATTATCAATACCAATTTATTTTAAAGAATTTTATTAGGTACTAGCGGGCGCCCGCGACACCGTCCGCGTGAAATTCAGTTTTTCACAAACCCCGCGGGATCCATCGATTTTTCCGGGATGAAAAGAAAAGTATCTGAAAAATGGAGTAACTTCTCCCGTTTTCCCAAAATTTTCCTTCACTGCTCTGCTCCTATTGATCGTAGCGTGATGAAAAGTATACTATAACCTGCCCAGGAATATGAAGAATATTTGTACCAAGTTTCGTTAAAATCCATCGAGTCGCTTTTGTTTCTATAACGAACATACAGAAAGACAGACAAAAATTTTACTGATTGTTTTTTTGGCATCAGTATCGATCACTAATCATACTCTGATAGTTATTTTGGAAATATATTTCATGTACAGAATTGACCTCTCTACAGATTTATAGTAAGTATAGAAAAGGTCAAAGAGCTGTGATAGCCCAGTGGATATGACCTCTGCCTCCGATTCCGGAGGGTGTGGGTTTGAATCCGGTCCGGGGCATGCACCTCCAACTTTGCAGTTGTGTGCATTTTAAGAAATTAAGTATCACGTGTCTCAATCGGTGAAGGAAAACATCGTGAGGAAACCTGCATACCACAGAATTATCTTAATTCTCTGCGTGTGTGAAGTCTGCCAATCCGCATTGGGCTTGCGTGGTGGACTATTGGCCTAACCCCTCTCATTCTGAGAGGAGACTTGAGCTCTGCAGTGAGCCGAATATGGGTTGATAACGAATAGAAAAGGTCACCGAAAATCTGAAATTATCTTCAAAATTGCCGTGAAGAGATTGTTTTACATAATTAACTCATAATAACTTAACCTTGTTAAATATAACCAGACAACCATAACTTTCATTCAAGCTCACGTTTATATACTTAACGTTAAGGATAGTCTTGCGTGGAATCCGTAGGTGGTAATAACGAGTTCCAACTCCTGCTTGGCAATAAAAGCTTAACATGTACTCAACTAGAATTTGCGACGTCGTACTTACCAGTTCTTCTATGAAAAGGTGTTAAATTTTCCAACATAAAAGCACATTTTCCGAGCAGGTACTGTTACATAAAGGTTCCTGGCACAACGTATTCAGCCAATCTGTTTAATTTTATTTGCAACGATTTTTATTACTAAAAAAGTTTAATAGTACCTTTAATAGTACCTATGGGTAAGTATACTCAATACTTATTGACAGTAGGAGTATATTGACGGCCTCCGTAGCACAGTGGTATGCGCGGTGTATTAATAAGAGTGAGGTCCTGGATTCAATCCCCGGCTGAACCGATTGATGTTTTCTTAATTGATCCAGATGACTGGTGGGAGGCTTCAACCACCCTACAGACAAAGACGTACCGCCAAGCGATTTAATGTTCCGGTACGATGTCGTGTAGAAACCGAAGGGGGAGTGGATTTTCATCCTCCTCCTAAAAAGTTAGCCTGCTTCCATCTTAGATTGCAGTATCACTTACCATCAAGGGAGATTGTAGTTAAGGGCTAACTTGTAAAGAACAAAAAAGAAAAGAATGAAAGTTCTCGAGATATTGTCAACAAAGCCATCCCATACAAAATATATAAGTTAAGTAAGTTCGGTAAGTAGCCGAAGCCTCCCACCAGCCAGACTAGGACCAATTAAGAAAACCTCAATCGGCCCAACCGGGGATCGAACCCAGGACCTCCGTCTTATAAATACACTGCGGAGGTCGTCAAAAATAGTCGTAAGGTCGTTCATTGCTTACCATCAAGTTACGTTCCGGGCAGGACAACATGTAGGTCCTTTAGTACCTTATAATATATTTATACGGGTATGTACTAAGATAAAACAACAAACGACCACGGAATAAGTTTAAAATCATTAACATTTTACAGCGTTCACATAAGTTTATTTATTACTATCATCATCATCATCAACCCATATTCGGCTCACTGCTGAGCTTGAGTCTCCTCTCAGAATGGGAGGGGTTAGGCCAATAGTCCACCACGCTGGCCCAATGCGGATTGGCAGACTTCACACACGCAGAGAATTAAGAAATTCTCTGGCGAACAGGTTTCCTCACGATGTTTTCCTACACCGTTTAAGACACGTGATATTTAATTTCTTAAAATGCACACAACTGAAAAGTTGGAGGTGCATGCCCTGCAAGAAAGAGCTTCCCCCGTAAAAATACCTTTTTACGGAGCTCTTTAACCGATGAACACGATTACAACTATTTAACATCGATTCTATAGAGACAGTTTTTATAATCGCATTAGATCGTTGATCATATAATTTGACAGAAAAGTAACGTCTAGCGAGGCAGGTACTATACAATAATTGGTCTGAGCTGCGTTGCATTCTCTTCCAGGTAACCTTAAGAGAAAACACGACACGACACGTTACGTGGATTAACATTAGTTAGATGGTGTATATTAAACAAATCTAAATAAAAATATAACTTTAAAGGTTTTTTGAATATTCTAAGTGACTTGGTATATTAAATATCTGTCTCAAAACCCTAACTTTGTCAATTATCAAGTTATAACAGGCTTGCAATCCAACAAATAGTTATTTGGTCTCATCCTCCCTTTGTCTTAAAGTTGATATCTCCAGTGGATACTTCGAGGAGTAACTACCACAGTAATTGAATACACGTTTACGTGGACTTTTAGTAGAGAGTTCAAATAACGTGCAAACTAATGTACATATTAAAAGTCAAAGTCCAAATTCATTTATTTCAATTAGGCTTAGTTTACAAGCATTTTTAAAACATGATCATCATCATCATCAGCCGATAGATATTCACTGCTGTCTCGAGCCGCCAACATGCAGCGGCTCCCTGCACCCCGCTTGATATCTTCGGTCCACAAAGTTGGGCGGTCGGCCAACAATGCCCATTCCGGTGCGGGGTCGCCATCCAAGCACCTTGGGACCCCAACATCCATCGGCTCTTCGAACATTGTGGCCTGCCCCTTAGCCACTTTAGCTTCGCGACCGTGGGTTTGCTTCGTCTGCGGATATCCTCATTTCTTCGATCACTCAGAGAAACTCCAAGCATAGCTCGCTCCATCGCCTGCTGAGTGACTTTGAGCCACCTAACAAGGCCTTCTACTAATAAATTGTTAGCGACCA
The DNA here is from genome assembly GCF_947172395.1 of Bicyclus anynana. Classification (NCBI taxonomy): domain Eukaryota; kingdom Metazoa; phylum Arthropoda; class Insecta; order Lepidoptera; family Nymphalidae; genus Bicyclus; species Bicyclus anynana. Next base: position 7,297,556 of record NC_069095.1, read on the forward strand.
AGTCTCGGTTCCGTAAGTCATCACTGGCAACACGCACTTTTTGTAGACTTTCATTTTTAGCTGACTCTACCTGACAAAGAAAAGTTGGACCCGGACCGGATTCGAACCCACACCCTCCGGAATCGGAGGCAGAGGTCATATCCACTGGGCTAATTATAACGAGGGTTCAAAACTCTTCTTAGTCCGAGAATAGCCAAAACTAACTATCAATGTCAGGTTAGCAATACGCACCAGTTATATCTCAAGAATAGCTGAAACTGTTATTATAATTTAAGAAAATTTAAGACTAAGAATAGCAAATCACATATGGAAAAAACGAAATAGTAAAAATAAATAAAAAATAATTAAACGAATTTTTTTTTAAACCGCCTTTTTTCTCGGAAAGTTTTACAAGCCAAATTCTTGGATGACAACGTCTGTCATGATCCGCTAGTAAAAGAAAACAAGTTAAAATTAGAAATTTTTATTTGTCCCCGTCAGTCATGAATGTATGCTAACATGATAGTTTTCCAGCATAATATAGAAACGCTGAGATTTTGGTATATGTTTATTGGATCTTCATAGCTCAATGCTAAGAACAATGTCGATCACGTCTGCTTTAAAAAAATAACCGCATCTTAATCAGTCTATTAATTATGATGATGATGCAACAGACAGACAAACAGATAGACAAACGTCAAAGTTTTAACACCTCTTTTTACGGCGAGAGTCAATATAAAGATGGTGCCAACATAAAACCGACCTTGAACAGTTCAATGTTTATGATTTCCTTTACGCCTTACGACTTCCGGTGCTAATAGGTAATCGTCATTTTGAATCGTCTGCTGACGATGTCTATTTGTAGGTTAGTAGTATTTTAGATCGACAAAATGATACGAGATTGAGTGCGATGAAATCTCAAAGATTTTTAGGGTCCAGTACTCAAAGGGTAAAACTAGACCCTATTATTAAGACTTTTATTAAGTACTTAGAACTGACTGCAAGGAATCGCAGTAATTCGCATCCATACGTAGTTGATATCCCCTGGACTCTTAAGGAGCGTTTAGGCTCACGTTCCTGCATTCCACTGCGAAGTTATGGTTTGCCCTTTCAGCTTCCGTTTTCCCTACCACCTACAACATGGGCATCTTCAAGCCAAAAGTATTTGGACTTTCTAGACAAGCGCATTCCACCATTAGCTGCATCATTATTTACCATGATTGATAGCAGCCAAGCACAGAAACCTTACAAGTTTATCCTACCCACATCTCAAACGTTTTCTACACGGCACTATAGAATTATGACGATGATGTCACGCCTTCTTAACGTGCTCTTAAGAAGGTGATACACTATCAATTTTCCAACTACAGTCTGAAAAATTTTACTGAAAATTTCTTAAAAGAAAGCTTAATACTTCATATTCCGACCCAGGGCACTCAGGACCTCTTGATCCGAAGTTCCATAGTTAACCACCGGACCGTACCAAACTGAACCGAAAGAAATCGCTTGTCAAATATCATGTCTAAATGCATATTAAAAAGAAGATAAGGACAAAAAAAACGGTCTCGAGCGGTTTTCTTTAGAAGTCCATGAAAGAGGCCTATGTCCAGCAGTGGACTTCCATTGGCTGATAGTGATGAAGGACAAGAAATTAAATAAATAATAACAAACAATCAAGTAAAAGCATATACTCGTAAGTACGTTGAAATGTATTTAAAATCTTGTATTTATGTTATTTAACTCAAGAACACACGTTTAACGTTCCCTTCATGAGAAAATTCTTAGATTGATATGAAATTAAATTGATGTGATGTGCATCAAAGGAATCAAAAGTCATTTGATTCCTTAATGGAATTCTATAATCAGATTTATTCACATGAATATTATAAAGCTGTGCTAAAGTTTAAAGTATGATACTCAAAACAATACGAGTAGGTTTTTCAAAAATGTACAAGAATTGGAAAGTCAGAGGTGTTAGTACGTTTCCGTACCTTAGGGAAAACGTAAAGCCGTTGTCGGTTCTGTGCACTCTTTCCTTGTAGATATGTCAAAAGTGTCCCTTCGGACTATGAGATAAAGGAAATTGATAGTACACCTGTGTTTATATACACACTTGTGCACTGTTTTATTTTCTGCGAGTATAGATGCCCAAAATTCGGCTGAAAGGCCAAAATTCGGTATAATTAGTTCACGCTGTTAGGGCAATCATTTTAAATGTTATTCAGTATTATCAAGAGGGAAGGTAATGGAACAGGTAAGTTGCAGGTGTTTAATACGCTTATGCTGGCATTTAATACTCTTATGCTGAAATTACAAATTTACAAGCGATTCATCAGTGAGCTACGAGCTACGTCCATATTTGCATATGAATACGGACAATTTACGAAGGAGGGCTACAGAGATATTTAATATTAGGTTTACACTATGTACATTGACATGGAAAAATAAAATATTAAATTAAAATCTTATAATAAATGTTTAAATACTTTAAATTAATTAATTAACTGTGGGATTGAATGAGTCATAATTTATATTCTGGACGTCAATAGTTTATTTATTTACACGTATTCGTACACCACTACAAAGAATATAATACATATAACAGAATTACGGAAAACAGAATAGTTAAACTGAGTAAACATAACCATGTTCACTCAGATTAAATCATCGTCTGAGCCTCACTGTAAGGGTAAAAAATAAAGTTAAAAATTATAACCCGATTACGTATAAAAAGGAATCTAAAAATTATATAATTCAGATAGAAATCGAGACGTGAATAGGTACATAAATGGCCATGGTAGAGCTGTGGTCGCACCTACTGTAGGTTGAATGGAGTTGGAGGTGTTCGTGGCATAATCACAAAGGGCTTTGTGATTATGCCACGAACACCACAAAGTATTTTGGCGTCGGGTAAAAAGGAACGTATGTGGTGTCAAAGCTAATGTCACTCTGACGGCCTTTTTAAAGTATCAACGACTTTTCTGTCGCCCGCAAACCTGCAAACGTATTTTCCGTTTTATACCGTCTATTCATAGGGTTAAACCATGTGTTTTATTAACCCTGGCCTTTACAGTTATTATATTTTTCATTATATTCTTCATATAATATACAATATACAGGGTTACCCGTAATTAATGGATTAAATGCACCACCTAACTGTCAACATCTAAACAGTTAAAAATCTTTTAAAGTAAACGACTTTAATTTCGACAGCCTGTGTACCGTCGCAGCAGCGATACACTCACACAATAATTCTATCGTTTATTAAACTACCCTGTTCTTTTTTTTCTCTTTTTATTTGTTATTTATTTTTTATAATATTGTTTAACCAGTGCACAGTAAAACCAACTGTGGCTTGTGTTGTATCATGGTTAGGCTTAATTTAAATATGTATTTTGTAGAATAATAGATAAATAAATCTAAACTTATTTGATTAGTTTAAAAAAACATTCATATGACCAATTTATATTCTTTTAGATTTTTTTCAATTTTTCTATATTGAATCAGTTTTGTCAATGTTGTAGCTGCTGTAATTAGGATTTTAAAGATCTAATTTTGGTCAAACATCACGTAGAAGATTATCATTGTGTTAAAATACACTATTTTTTATATATAACGTTTTATTTGTTTTGCAGAAGAAGTTTTGAGTGTAATAATTATTATTTATTTTTGTAAGATGATCTGATTAAAAAAAATACATTATATATAAAAAGTTTTGACCTAAAAAGCATTTTTTGACTAGTGTAACCCACGTCAGTTCTAAACGATCTACCATACCCTCTTTCGCACACCAAAATCGTTTGCCATTATAAATTAAACTGATAGTTTAGGTTCGGTTCTGTGCTTGTTGTAATTTTCCAAAGTAGTTTTTTTTTAATAGAAAACCATCCAATACCTTACCGACCAGTGCGATTTATAAATACAAACGTTTAATATTAAGAGTGTGCAATATGTAATTTGGTGGTTACAAATGGTTCTGGATCGCAGATTCTGGAAAAGTTAGGAGCCTGATATTTGGGTAAATGATATTTCAAAGTGTTAGCTTCGTTATGGCTATACAAAATACACAATTTGTAAAACTTTTCTCGATAATTTATTTTTTTGAAAAATACTTGTTTTGCTCACATTTTGCTTTCAATCTCAGGAAAAGCAAACTTTTTTTCTTAAATTTTTGTTTTGTATAGAAAATTAGGTATATACCTTGAACACGACCATTTTGTTTTTCGTTATGTTGTTTAATTTACTTGCAATTAGGTAAAAATGGTTTTGGCGCTCACGTCATAAAATTTGCGTCGCGCGTCAATCGCTCCGTGCTTTTCACTCACGTAAAAGTCATAATTCGGCGTCTCGTTTGCGCTTTGAATTTTATCCATATCGTACCGACGCGCTGCGCGCTCTTAATATTAACAAGTCAAACTATTCAAACATTCAGTTTTACATAACAACATTCGCATACAAAGGTAAGAGCATAGAAATAGGAGTGAAAATTATTTTGGCCGTCGGGCGGCTGGCAGCCTTTCAATCGGCGAGCGCACTCGAGTTCGATCGCAGCTAGCGACACACTTACAACCCAAAAATACTTTGCGCTTGTGAAATGATGACCGCTGGAATTTTATATATCCACAATGTGCCTCGGAGATGAACAACTGTTGCCAATTGCTTACGTTCGCGTTGCGTTTATTGTTTGCATTTCGTTTACGTGTCTTATGGGGTATACTGTAGCGAAAATACTATTCCGACCTCGTTGGCGCATCGGTTCTCAACCTCTCGAAACTCGGGCCATTAGAGTTAAGTATGTCCTCAATTTTCGAACGGAAACTTGGATTTATTTAGTGAAACGTTTTCAGGCTTTGTCGAATTATCTTTGTAGAAGTATCTAATCAATGGTTATGTTTGTGTCTAGTTTTCAGCCCTACCCTCTAGATGTTGATCGATTTTTTTGACTACTGTAAAATATGAGTGTCATAACGATTTCATCATTATCAACTCATATTCGTCTCACTGCTGAGTTCGGGTCTCCTCTCAGAATGAGAGGGGTTAGGCCAATAGTCCACTACGCTGGCCCAATGCGGATTGGTAGACTTCACACACGCAGAGAATTAAGAAAATTATTTGGTATGCAGGTCTCCTCACGATATTTTTCCTTCAATGTTTGAGACACGTGATATTTAATTTCTTAAAATGCGCACAACCGAAAAGTTTGAGGTGCATGCCTCGGACCGGATTCGAACCCACACCCTCCGGAATCGGAGGCAGAGATATGCACTGGGCTAGAACGGCTCTAACGATTTAAACAATGGCAACTTTGAACCAAAGAAATCCGAAGCACACACATAATATTTTGTTTAAAAAATTGTTTTAATATTAACCAGTTGTACTTTTCTGGTAATATTTCATTACATAAAACCCAAGAATTTATTTTGCAAACGTCAATTCAATTACCAACATCGTCTTTATAGCTTCAGAGTGAATCTTTATTATATTGAAACAGCTGTGTTCTCTCATCTCGATTATAGTGCATTCACGTCCACGATTTGTTAAAGAACCAATACGTAGTATAATTTAATATCCAATATCTCTTACCCGTAATTCAGACTACACCGCACCTGCGTCTACACATGCAAAATAATAGAAAATTTACCAGCCTCGGCCTTGCGAAACTTTACATAACAAGATATATTATATTTGTTATTTTTTTTAGTAAAATCTTCAACAATGTAACACAGGATTTTCTTTACTTAAGTGCTTAGGATAAGTGCTTTATTATAAAATCCGGTGGACCGAGGATATCAAGCGGGTTGCAGGGATCCGCTAGATGCTGACGGCTCGAGACCGTTGTGATTGGAGGTCCATGCAAGAGGCCTATGTCCAGCAGTGGACGTCCATCGGCTGGTAATGATAATGAATATTATATAGAAGCGTCTTCGAACTATATGCTCCGCCCATTGCCTTTTTATAGTATTACTAAAGAGCGATAGCCCAGTGGATATGACCTCTGCCTCCGATTCCGGAGGGTGTGGGTTCGAATCCGGTTCGGGGTATGCACCTCCAACTTTTCAGTTGTGAAGAAGAAATTAAATATCACGTTTCTCAATCGGTGAAGGAAAACATCGTGAGGAGACCTGCATAAAAAAAAATTATCTTCATTCTCTGCGTCTGTGAAGTCTGCCAATGTCATTGGGCCAGCGTGGTGGACTATTGGTCTAACCCCTCTCATTATGAGAGGGGACTCGAGCTCAGCAGTGAGCCCAATATGGGTTGATGACGACGACTAAAGATTTAAATCACAAAGAAAATTATTTTGCAATTTTATATATTATATTAAGGAAGGTAAAAAGTTAAAAGGAAAAAAACTCACGATAAACTTAATGAATTTCATATTTCATATTTAGTAAATTTTCTCTCCAATTTTAATACTTTTAACATCTGCGTGTTTACTCAATAAATTCCACGATTAAGCGAAGTACCATAAAGTCAATTGACTGCTGTATATTCTACATTATCTTCGTCGTCAGTGAGCATTAAAAATATTTCACCCTCCGTTTATTTTTGCGCTTCTACCGAGAATGCAAAACGTAAACATTCTTGTGTTTTCTTTAAATCAATAATACGTAGGATGTTTTGTATTTTTGTATTAATGTAAGTGCTAGTGTAGCATGTTATATTTGCATTTTATCTCCACAGTGAGCTTTTTTCTTCCTAGAAATTTGCCGTGAAAATTCTCCGAGACTTGGAGAGCACGTCTCAAACCCACGAGCTTGAGGGCGCCCAGACTGATACACTCAGGCTAAAACAACATTCTGGCCCTATAAGCCGAGCTCCAAGTCTCAGAGAAGACGTCCTTAGAGAGTCGTTCCGCCCACATCTTCTGCTTCTGCCTTCGGGCCCCATCAGGCGATGCTTCTGCGCTCGTCCAAATTTCATTCATTAATTCCGAGTCGAATAAGATATCTATACTAATATTATAAAGAGGTAAAGTTTGTGAGGTTGTTGTATTATCTGGATCTACTAAACCAATTATGAAAATTCTTTTACCGATAGAAGGCCACCGTTTTTGCAAGTATCGTAGGCTATATTATATAACGGGAATTACGCGAGTGAAACCGCAAGGCTAGTACATATTTTTCCTTTTTTTATTGAGAAAGAATACAATAAAGAACTTAAGCCAACTTATCCTAATAACTATACAAATCATGCCCACGTGGAATGGTGGCAAGAATACTGGCTGCATTTCCGCGCTGGACAGCCAGACTGATCCTTTGCGCAAAAAATGAGCCAGCCCTTCTGTCACCAGTCGAGGCAACTAGCCGCGGTGAAATGATTCGGTAAAATTTTTGGCACTGCGGCTGCATGGCCCAAGGGTCTCCACGGCAAAAGATACAAATATGTAAATTTCTGTCAGAAAGGCATTCTTGAGCCACTTACCGGTTTCAGCTTTTGCGGCGGTCTTGATTCTGTCTCCCTGATATACACGGTGATTTTCAAATCAAATATATTATTTTTTCTCAGAAAACTCAACTTTTTCAACCAAGTCAAATGCAAACCTATTACTGGTTATATCGATACATGCATTTAAAGGAGTTCTTAATATATTGTTAAAATAGCATTTATGTCAGAGTACTTTAACGACATTTAATTTGCCAAGTTATATGTAGCACCTGCGACTTTGTACAATTGTAGCCATTTGCATTTCCCATTACGTTTGTTTCCGCACTGAAAAATACTAATTTGTTCATTCGCTTTATATTAAAGGTATTTAAATTGAACACTCATTAATTTGTGCACCACATTTTCGTAAATGATATAAATATGTAGTATCGAACAATTATTGTGTCTCTTTTAATCCAAAAATATAACCGCACACTTTCGAGTTCGTAAGTAAGAATTCGTATATCTGTATGTGTGTTATCCAATCACGCAAAATCGAATTCTGGAAAACGGTTTATTTCTGTGTGTTTTGTAAAATCATTTTTTATTTTCTCGTATGAAAACAAGTTTGGAGCCCTCGTAACTTTAATTTTAAGTTTTCGAATAATTATTATCACCATTATCTTAAGTTTAATATTATTTACCTGACGTTTCGAAAGAGCTCGTAAACTAAGTATATTTGAAATAAATTAATTTTGACTTTAACTTGGACTTTGCACCGCGTTTTACCACCGTAGATTTGAATCCTGTGACGGTATCTAGATTATAATAATCGATCTCAGTACCAAAGTTCGTCCAAGTATAATCTGCCCCGATTGAGTACAAAACATCCACACATTGATTACCAAGACAGCTTATTAAAAACTTGTTTTTCAGTACAAATTTAAAATACTTTTATGTCAAATATACTTTGGCTTAGGCACTTTTCGGCACATCTATCAATTGTACGAGTATTTATGATAAAACACTCACTGATAACTTTGCTTTCTATAGGCAAAAAGAATTTTCAAAATCAGTTTAGTTGGTCGAGTACTCACGCGTCTCCTTGATATCCGCATAAACAAACTTTATTCATAATTTGTATTTCAAAATTTAACACTAACAACAATTACATAAATTAATATAATAATCAATAATTACCAATAAAAAAAATACTACATCTTATTTCTTTAGTTTTTGTGAACAGTTTTTAAAATATATAAAAACTTAAGACGCCATTTTTCTTGAATAATATTGAAAGTTACTGATGCGACGCTTCGTGTGGTAATGTGGGACTAATGTAAAATCTTCGTGTGGGACTCGAGAATGTATTTGTTTTTGAATTTTGTATTTGTGACGGATACGACACCGTCGTGTTCCGTGCGCTCCATCTGCCTATTATTGATTAATCTGTGATTAATAGTAATGATTGGAGTCAATTATATTAACATAAATTGAATACGTGCCTGTTACGTTGGTCTGCTTGCTTGCATAATTATTTCGATTCAATAGATACTAAATTAGTCTAACTAGAAATCGTGCTGAAACATTTGAAATTACAATAACGAGGGCTTTCAGTTAGACAAACTGAAAATTGTATCTTGTTTTATTCTTTACTTTAATCAGGTGGTTGTAAGTAATGATGCAGTCTAAAAGTGGAATTCATAGATGTTGTAGGGGCACCCCCAGGCGATCATTCAGCCGCTGAGTGTCAAATTTAACCTCTATTTGTTTGAGAATTTTACATTCAGCGGGTGAATGATTCCCTGGGGGTGCCCCTACAACGTCTATGAATTCCACTGTAAGATGAAACTGCGAGGGGGTAACTTATTAGGAGTAGGATAATTCGGTAGGTAATCCTACTAATATTATAAACGCGAAAGTTTGTATGGATATATGTTTGGACGTTTGTTTGGATGTTCGTTTAGATGTTGGTTTGGATGTTTGTCATTCTTTAACGCCGCTACTACTGAAGCAATTTGGCTGAAATTCATGCAAAAAATCCATGGATTCTCGAGATTTGCGAAAACCTGATGATTTTGATGGTATGAATGTTTGTTACTTTTTCACGCTTCGGATGAAGAACCGAATCACCTGAAATTTGAAGCAGAGATAGATTATAGTCTGGATTAACACATAGGCTACTTTTTATCCCGGAAAAACCCATGGTTCCCGGAGGATTTGTAAAAAACTGAATTTCACGCGGACGAAGTCGCACGCGTCCGCTGGTGTATTAGTGTATCGTAATTAAGAAAGTGTTTATATTTTGTTAGCAAGTTTTAAGAAAACAATTTATGTTATAGTAAGACTGACTGAGTGGTACGTGGAACACATCCCGGCTTTAGACAGGTATTAACACACTGATCCGCGCTCTACTTACTTGAATATTTTATAAAATATTCAGACGGTATGTACTTGTATCTACTCTTGGATACATTATTTCTGAAATGGCACGAATTTACTCAATCTTATTACTTTACTAGCTGACGCCGCGCGGTTTCACCCGCGTGGTTCCCGTTCCCGTAGGAATACGGGGATAATATATAGCCTATAGCCTTCCTTGATAAATAGGCTATCTAAAACTGAAAGAATTTTTCAAATCGGACCCGTAGTTCCTGAAATTAGAACGTTCAATCAAACTAACAAACAAACTCTTCAGCTTTATAGTATTAGTATAGATTTTGACCTCCGTGGTGCAGTGGTATACGCGGTGGTTTTCAAGGCGGAATCGATTGATGTTTTCTTAAATGGTTCCCAGGTCTGGCTGGTGGGAGGCTTCGGCTAGTGACCACCCTACCGGCAAAGACGTACCGCCAACCGATTTAGCGTTCCAGTACAATGTCTGAGAGCCGTAATAGCCCAGTGGATATGACCTCTGCCTCCGATTTCGGAGGGTGTGGGTTCGAATCCGGTCCAGGGCATACACTTCCAACTTTTCAGTTGTGTTTATTTTAAGAAATTAAATATCACATGTCTAAAACGGTGAAGGAAAAACATCATGAGGAAACCTCCATACCAGAGAATTTTCTTAATTCTCAGCTTGTGTGAAGTCTGCCAATCCGCATTGGGCCAGCGTGGTGGACTATTGGCCTAACCCCTCTCATTCTGAGAGGAGACTCGAGCTCAGCAGTGAGCCGAATATGGGTTGATAATGATGATGACAATGTGTGTCCTCATTTACCATCAGGTGAGATTGTAGTCAAAGGCTAACTTGTAATGAATAAAAAAAAAGGAAAGGTAAAGGTGAATTCGAAACTCTCACTTGCAAGTTATACAAAACATCGCTACAGAACCCAGGACCTCGTGATTCGAAGTCACATAGACCAGCCACTGAAACCACTATAAGTGTTATGCATATATTTTGCATATACCTACACGCTGGAGCGCGCGGTGATATGACCGTATAATACACATATAAATCGTCAGCTTACCTCCCTAAAGTTATATGAAATGCAAATGCAAATTAAGCCTTTACAGGAATTCACTGTGGCACAGATAACTGTTGCAAGATTGACTTAATTCAAATGTGCATTAATAAACTTTATATTTATAACTTTTAAATATGTAAGAGTAAGTCTAGGATGCATTTAAAAAAATCAAATATCACAAATGTCTCAAACGGTGAAGGAAAACATCATGAGGAAACTTGCACATCAGATAATTTTCTTAATTCTCTACGTGTGTAAAGTCTGCCAATCCGCATTGGGCCAGCGTGGTGAACTATTGGCCATTCATTCATTCTGAGAGGAGACTCGAGCTCAGCAGTGAGCCAAATATGGGTTAATAATTATGAAGTCTAGGATTACACTAGAATACAGTATACGGTCATGAGTATTTTGACGTGAAAAAACCCACGACGAAAGACGATAATATAATTTAAAACCCCCGAATGGATGAGAGTATCCGTCAGGGCTTATACTTATCTAACAATTAATCATAAATTGCATAAACAGATATTTACTGCAGCGCCCCCGTGTCACCATAACACCTAGCTAAGAACATGCACTAATTAAGCTTGAACCTATCACTGACTACTGCATCAAAAACGGACTTGTAGTTTTGTAGATACACACATCTTCTCGCACCCCAAACTGAACTCTCCGTACTAGAAAGAAAGAAAGAAAAGAAAGAAAGAAAAATGCGTTTATTTCGAAATTATGCCACACATCACAATATCTCCAGTACACCAGGACATCCAGGACAATACCCTGCGATGTGTGGCATTACTCAGAATACTACGTACCGTCGTGAGTATACAGAAACGTGCAGAATAGTGCCGTGTGAATTTAGCCTAACTTAAGCTATAATTTCTAAATCTAAGGTATAAAAACCATGCTACCCCCAAAGCCATAGTTTTCCCTCCTACCTGCGACTTAGTTAGGTTTCACCCACTTAGACCCCGTAAGAATACGGGGACAAATATAGATAACAAAATAAACAGTAAATAACGAAACTTCCTAATGGGAAAATAATTTTCATAATTGATTCAGTAGATCCAGAGATTTCCCCCTACAATACTACAAGCTTTACCTCTTTATAATATTGGCATAAATTTCACTGACATCTTAACAACTGAGATAAATAAAATTGCAATAAAAAGAAGTATGGATGGTAATAACTAGTAGCAAATTTTAAAATTACATCTTTACCTATACTTTCTGATGAGCCACAATTTGTGAACTCATCTAGTAATTATTACAACAATGAAAAAATGGTCACTTAAAACTTTATTAATGAGTAAATGAATGCACTTAAAACTTCTCGTTCAAAGAAATTTCAATATTATTGTTTTGACGTCAATGAATTTTGCTTTATGAAACCAAACGATAGATTTTGTTTTTCTTGAATTTTCTTCAGCAAAGGCTACATTGTTATTTATTGTATACAACAACAGCAAACTTGAACTGTTGCAATAAATTTTAAATAGACGATCTATAATTTCAATGGGCAATATTTTAAAATTTGCATTATGAGATCGTAAATATTTTTTTATTAAAGTGCTGGAAAAAGCTTGAGGTTGTATTTTAAGAAAACATATTTTAATATTGAAATAAGAAATATTGTGTTTAATAGAATGATGATAATTCGCTTGCATATTAGTCGATACCTATGAATTGATAGATCAAAGATATGTACATACGAAATTACCCATATTAAACGCTTCAATTATTCTAATGGTACCTTTTGAAAAATTATATTTTACTATTTTTAGAATGCTATTATTATTTTAAATATAATATCTACTCGTATACCTACCAACTGCTTAATAGCTCCCCCATTACAGGAGCAGACTCAAATTAAAGAGGCCTGGGTTGTATTCCTCGAGCCTTCAACGTTCTTTTCGCATAATTAAAGGGGATAGAGATGTTTGAAAGACATGACTTTTAATTTCGATCGCTTTATAGCTATCGTACTACAACCACAGAATACATATGCTACGACACAGGTTTTACTCGTATTTTCGATAAATCGGTATTTATTTTACAATAGGTATTTTCGACTTTTTATAGCATACTGGCATAGGCCTACTCTATTCTAAAAGAAAATTCAAAAATTCAAAATTCATTTATTTCAAGTAGGCTCAGTTTACAATCACTTTTGATACGTCAATTGCCTATTTGTAAAGATTCTACCACTAGTTCGGACGGCAGTTTCTGCTGAGAGGAAACTCGACAGTTGCTCTTTTCAAAAAAAATCATACAGCATTATAATTTACAATTGATGACAACAATAGGAAATATGTAGCTTAGACCTATCACGCCACTCAAAAGAATAGGAAATATGTAGCTTTGACCCATCACGCTGCTCAAAGGCGAGTCGGCGTGCTGGTATTACGTTTGATATTGTAACTACCGCTGCCAGAATAGGTCTCCATGATAATGGTATGGGAATTATGTAATAGAGAGGGTCCCATGGGATACTACTGAAAATATCTTTGACACGAGAAGTAAACCTAATAAATGAGGTAATGATTCTACCAGTGGATCAAGGAGACAAATGAATTAATTTCCATTACGATATCACCTTTCCTCAGCACTTTGGGACCTTGGGATGAAAACAACCCAACGCGGTGATAATTGACGCCTAATTCATTTATCTTTCGCTTCGTAGTACGTGCGTATTAATTAATTAATTATAATTAAACAATATTCATTTACGTACGAAGTTCGTACGTAAATGAATATTGTTTTCAAGTTTCTATAATATCCCCACTGTAATACGGCAACCACAAAACCGATGAAACTTAATTATTCCTCGCACAAAGAGAAATGCGAGCTTAATTTAAGATGAATTCAGCATAATAAATTAAAGAATGAGTTTTACATTTATAATCCGTCCAAAAATGTGGAGTAATAAATAATATTGTGTATACGTGTTAAAAATACAACATCCATCGCGTCTGTTGGCGTATATTCAACTTACACAGTGGCATCCGCGACCGCTCGCGACGCCGGCGCAGGTCTGGAGGGAAATCGGAAAACCATCGGCTATACCACGCCCTACTTTATTTTCACCGTGATAAAAAAGTATGTTAATTTAGTGAATATTTAATTTTAAATACATAATTTTATAGGAAAGTGAAGCTTATAGGATATATTTAAAAAAAAATCAGTGTCTCATTTGAGATATATTTTTTTTTATGTTTTTAATTATATTAAAAAGTAAGTAATGTGCATACAAAATAAAAATAAGAGTGGCAGTGTTGTATGTTGTATAAAGTAAGGTAAGAGGAAATTAGTTTTCTTAACCGTGTGTAAGACGGCAAACCATTAAGTAATTTTTAGCAAACATATAGCAAAAATTGAGTGAGTTGTCATGCCAATTATACAAAAAGTAAATACTTAGATAGATGAAATTGGAAACAAATACGCTGTACGTGGCTTGAATATCAAAATTAATCTCAATTATTTCAAATTATAAATAAAATATTTATATTGTTGAAAAACCTATACATTTCTAACAAAACCTATACTAATCTATACATTTATTTGTTTTGATTAATTGAATAAAATCTACGGAAAGCTCTATTCTCTAGCTATGTCGACAGTAGATACCCATATGATTTAAGCTTAAAGTAATGAGTTTCCATTATTGGCATTAAGGAATCCTACCTGATTTTATTCTTATAGTATATTCAGAGCTTTATATTAGTATAGTATAACCTAAGTTTAGTTTAGTTTAGTTTTAGTATAACCTAGTTACATCATTATAGTATCAACCCTTATAAAATTATTTCAATTGTGTGTGTTGTAGGTATCCTAATATAGTTTTAATAAAAATATCGATATTAGTAATTTCATATGCTAGTGGAAATATTTTAAATCATCAAAGTTATTAATACAATATAAATATTTATAATTTAAATTTAGTATATTTTCTTTTTAATTTTTATGATATGTAGTTATAGATTTTTAAGTACGTAGTTTTAATATTATTATAAAACTTTATAAAATTGAATGAATTAAAAAAGTGAACAAAGTCGTAAAATAAAAAAAAAATATATTTATTTATTATTCTACAAAAAAACATATTTAAATTAAGCCTAAACATAGTGCAACACAAACCACAGTTGGTTTTACTATGCACTGGTCATTATTACATAATACAATATTTAAGAAAAAAAAAAATAAGTGCTAATATTTCTTAATACTTGGATGCAATTGGATTGGTTTTCATCCTCACATAAGGAGTATAAATAATATTAAGAGACGAATATCATAATGAAAATTAGAGATTCATGCATTTTCATTATTCATTTCAACATTCTAACACTCGAACCCAACTGGTTCAGTATTCAGATTCTACTTAGAAGAGTCATTATTTATAAAATTATTACTATATTAAATTACCTAAATCAAAACCAAAGCGATATTCGGGATTTGCCGCTCACCTATAATTTATTTTACCCTGATCGCAATATTCAAAGTCAATATAAAATTCAATATGAATGTTTATTTGTTTTGCCTGTTTTAAAATTGTAGAGATTTATTATTATATATTTCTTGAAATCTAAAATAGGCAGAATAAATAACTATTACATACTTAAACGTGTCTCTAATGCGTACTTGTATATTGAACTGGAAGGGAAAAACAGAGAAATAATAACTGAGTTATTAATTTTTGGCAAAGAACCCCGATTTTATTACATAACATCTTGAATGTTAAACGTATTTGCCAACAGATATTAGCCATGTGCAATTAAATAATGAGCTTATTTTATGCTAATGTAATGCAATGCATATTATGTTTGATGTGCAATTGAGATAATTTAACCTATTTATTTTCGTACTGAACGCAAGATTTACTCCACCAATTCGAACAAGGTGAAATCCGCTCTAAAATATGACCCTGAGCATGATCAAATCGATCATGCTCAGGGTTTACAATATTTAGGTCAATTAAGATTTTATGTAGATCATTGGAATGGACATGTGAAAGATAAAAAATCTCCAATGATACTGATTTATATTATCTGTTCAATCGACTTTACATTTCAAAAGTGTTTGTAATTGGACGTAAATAAACGAGTTTTGAATTTTGACTACAATAACCAAATAACGAAAATTTCTTTTGTACTGTACACTTTATTTTAGCTGGCATTAAGTAGGTATACCTACATCAAATATAATAGGAATGTGAAAATTAGAAAAAACGTGTGAACAAAATATTTTTAGTGATCCTATAAATTATTAATGTAACCAATTATTTACTATTAATTTTTTGAATTATATAATTATACTTAAACTAAAATTGACAATAAATAATAATATATAATTTAAAATTTTTAAATCTTTGAATTTACAGAATATTAAATTTTATGTAGACTTAATATTGTTGCGTAGTCTATTGGAAATGTATTTTAGAAAGTTTGTAAAAGAAGAATTCTCTATTAATTAAAATATTAATCTCCCAATACCTAATAATTTAGCTGTAAGCAATAATATAAACTTTAAGGAATACGTGGAAGGTTTGAAAAGAAACCGAGAATAGAATTAAACTAACATCGATATATCTGAGTATGTTCATCGGACTACGTTTCACTATAAAATAAATAGGACGCGTTGGAATTGCATTGATATTTTTGGCCTACGACCTTGTGGTGGGTTTTGTTACTCTCATAAGAACCGATCGTAAATTATAATCGCTACTGTGGAATTTTTATAAGTGTGATAGATAATATTATATAGCTTTGTGGTACAGTAGCTCTATTAAAAACTATAATAAAAAAAAAATATTAAAAGTAAGCTTATAGAAAAGTCGTATTATAGTGTCAATGATTACGTAAACGACAAAATTGCTTGGAAATGAAATGTATTTATTACATGACAGGCTACTTATATACCTATTGTTAAATGGTGATAAACTAAAAAAGGATAAACCTGGCTCAGTTTGTTGTGGGCTCTACTTGGACCAAGGCTCGTTTGGAACCCTCGTAACTTTAATTTTAAGTTTTCCAATAATTATTATCACCATTATCTTAAGTTTAATATTATTACCTTACGTTTCGAAAGAGCTTGTAAACTAAACTTATTTGAAATAAATGAATTTTGACTTTGACTTTTAAACAATGAATGTGTTCACTATACGTGCAAAACTCGAGAACTGCTGGACTAATTCAGTATTTTTTTCTCAAATATTCTTTAAAGTTCGAGGAAGAAGCGTTCGAGTGAGAAAAGTTGGAAAAATTGCCAAGCAATTGTATTCGTAAATGCCCACTTTTGTGAATAATTAAAGTACCTATAATAATTGATATAATGATTGACTTACGCTCAGCTAAATGAGATGATGAAAATGTTTACTTTTTGAATGAAAGTTGAGCAAAACTTGCGCCAAAAAGTTGAAAATTTGTTCAGGATTACGTATAAAAATTCATAAAGAGATTTTATACCACTTCGTAGTATTTACATGACTTTTAAGTTTGCATACAATTTGCACGTTATGTTTTTCAAATACATTACATTAGATACCTACGTGTACCTATATATTTATTTTTATCATAGACCAAAAGTTTTTGGAATCTTGGAAAGCTTGAACTTCTAAGCTTCAACGAAGGATTGCTCGACAGAGATCGAACATATTACATTCTCTTTCCACAACATAGAGTGTGGGTAACTTTAAAGTCACTTCAATAAATTCTCTTAAAACATAATATCTATATAAAAAAGCTAATCTTGCTTTTTTTATCTTGGGAATGAGATTTTGACCCTTAGCTTATTATTAATACATATTACAAGCCGACATCCCGCGGTTTCACCTGCGTAGTTACCGTTCCCGTAAGTTTATGGTATAAAATAAGTAATACCCAATGATACCTATTCGCATAACGGGGCCTTTTTAGTGTTAAAAGATTTTTCAAAATTGGTACAGTAGATAGATCCAGAGATCACCACACCACAATACCACAAAGTTTACCTCATAATATTAATATAGATACGCGTAGTAGCTCCACAGATAAGGCTAAGCTTAAGGTTTGACTGCCTCTGTGGCGCAGTGGTATGCGCGGTGCATTTACAAGACGGAGGTCCTGGGTTCCAACCACCCACGGCTCGGCAAGATCTGGCTAGTAGAAGATTTCGGCCGTGGCTAGGCAACGACGTACCGCCAAGCGATTTAGCGTTCCGGTACGATGTATAGAAACCGAAATGGTAAATTACCATCAGGTGAGATTGCAGTCAAGGGCTAAAAAAAGGTGAGGTACTTAAATCCCTAAGCATCACGACCCACCCTGTATCGGGCGAAGTTCATGTCGTAACCACTCTTTAGTGCAGGCTTTTTGGTTAGGGTTAAAAGACATTGCTGACTGATTCTGTGGAAAAAACCACTTCCAAAATATCAAACAAAGCTCGTTTCTCTTGTATTCATAAATGTGCCAACAGCAAAATTTCCATGGAAACGAAGTTTTTCCTTTTCAGTATAGCAAACGTGTTCAATAGAAACAAGCTAAAAAGTCGTAACCAATTTTTATGGGTTCCACGACAATTGCATTGTAAATTACATAAAGAACAGAATAATGAAAAGTTAAAACAATAAATAAAGTCCGAGACATAAAAACAAAGACTCTTTTCTACCCGTCGACACTCCGTATTGTAGACGAGTGGAAAGGTGTCTTTGTAGTAAACGTAATGAGATTTGAAGTGTTGTAACTCTTCTGCTGGTATTTTCCTGTTTCATGGTATTCATGCGGCTATGTTTATTTTTTTTTAATTACGTCATCGGTCCAGGTTAGCCTATGTTTCTGATATAATTTCGAATGACGAGTTCAGCTTTGACTCCAGGATCGGGCTATGAATTTCGCCTTTATAGTTTCGTCATATCCGTCTGTCCGCCCGTCCGTCCGCGGCGGTTTAGCGCAGAAACTATTACAACTAGAAAGCTGTAAGTTAGCATGATTATCTATGTAAATAAAAGAAAGTCGGGTTTATTACAACACTTATAACTCGAGATCTGCTGGACTGATTTTCATGGTTTTTGATTTGTTGGATTTCTCTACGCCAAGAATAGCAGAATATGTCATGTATAACAATGAAAACTCGACTAATAAATAATTATGAAAGATGAGTAATTTTCCATGTCCATCCTGTCAAATACATAAAATGATTGACATTTATACGTGCATACAAAAATACTGACAAATGATTAACATTTACGCTTGCGTTCATAAATTTATTGTGTAAATTAAACTTTCTATTACCGAAAGCAATTTTTAAGATTTACTCTAAAGGTTAACGAATTCGTAAATGTCTTTTTATGTTGTCTATGATTTTTCCAAGATAAATAATTTACATACGTATAAAAATCAATACCACTTTTCGTTGTTATTTTAGAACAGGCTTATCTATTCAGACCAAATGTTTAAGCTTTGTTTGAACTATTTAGTAGATGGCTTATGTAAAGTTTGCACAAAACCGGCTGTCATTTATTACATTTTTTGTAACAAATGAATTCAGAAGTAGGGTATGGTAGGGTTAGGGTTGGGTAGGGTGTTGGTAGAGTAGGGGTAGGGTAGGATAGGGTGGGTGTAGGGTAGGGGTAGGGTAGGGGTATGGTTAGGTTAGGATAGGGTGGGTGTAGGGTAGGAGTAGGGTAGGGGTAGAGTAGGTGTAGGTTAGTATAGGGTAGGTATAGGGAAGAAGTGCACATTAGTCAAAGCGTAGCTTGACCGGGTCGGCTAGTGTAGTTAGTTTATTTCGTAGTGTGGGGTATCCTTGGATAGGTAATTAATTATAAGATATGTGGGGTCTTTTTCCAATCTTTTTGATTTAGGGATCCGTTTGTAAAATATTAAGAGCTAATTTTTGTTAGAGTCAAGTGTCCCCACACTCTACCGGGTAAACAGTTATTTATACAGGATACAGGATACGTGAAAAATTCACAAAAGTAGAATACATAATGAAATTACAAGGAAACTTAAAAAACGTATTTTGAAATCGTAAATTGAGGATGAATTTTTTATCGTCTATCCCATGGTGTGTGGGTAAGGTTATCGGTATTGTTTTAGTTTAGTTTAGTTTTAGTTAAACTTAATCTACGGAACCCTCAGAATACAGAAAACCACCAGAAGCCACGTTTAGATGTCATTCTATAGTGCGCAGTGTGTCCAAAAATTGTACACAACAGCCTGCACTCGTCGCAATTCTCACCCGCGTAATGTTGCTAGTACATGAGGCTGTTAAATTTTTCCCTATTTTGTGGTAAAAATTTATAATGTTAAAAGGAAAACAATAAGTGTACAGTTCATCACATTAAATGTTAACTTGTATGGTAAATAATAAAAACAGTGGGACCGGTTTTCTAGTGATTGCTAAGAGTCAGCAAGAAAATGAACTCTAAAAAATTTAAGACAAGGACAAATAAATAATAGATATAATAAGACGGTTATTATAAAACTTATCAACTAACAAACTAAAGAAATACATATTTACAATAATAATTTTATATATTCCATATAATTATATTATATTATTATTATAAATATGTATTTCAATCGTGTGCACAGTCATTATTATCTCGTCTTATTTCTCTAATTTTTATGTCTCTTAAAATTCAAGTATAAATAAGGCCATTGAATTGGTTTAATATCTTTTAAGAATGTGTTTTGAAGATAAAAATATTTTATTTAATCCTCTTGCTCAAACAAACAAGCAAACAAGTAGGTACACAAACAAACAAAAGACCAAACAAGCACACGAAAACAAACAAATGTGCAAACAAACACACAAACAGACAAGAACGAACGAACTTATTATAATATAGCACGCCATTGTTATTTGTAAAATTTTAAAGCTTTAAGATTATTTTACACTTTCTTTATCTGCGCTGATTACCACAATTTTATTTCAACTTAATTGCCGGAACCTATGCCTACCTATTTAGTTGATTAATATTTTACATAAATAATAAATCCTTGAATTGAAATTAAAAGTAGGGAAAATCAAAAAAATTACATTGGCAACACTTACAAAATGAAGTCATCGGTTTCTATGACAACTAAATTCACGTAAAAATTATTCATTATTTTAACATAAGAATATTTATTTGTGCTACTTACACGTGAAATGTGATCCTATTCAGTTTCTTTTTTCTACCAACGGCATTTTTACACGAAGGAATAGCACAAGACGGCTTAATTTAATTAAATTTGTCACCTGTATAGCACGTCAAACAACACGACAAACACAGAGTGAGTAATCGTAAAATGTGTAGTTTAAATGGCTTCACTTCTTTGCGCTATCACTCCTTCTGGTGGTTTTCTGTATTCTGAGACGGAACCCTACAGCTGCATATAAGCTGTTAATGGTGATGATGCTCAAATGGTCACGGGTGCATAAAAATACATCTTATTATATCTAAAAATTATACTAGATAATTATAATTACAAAAAAGGATCGATAAAATTAATAAACACAAGTGCGACCAAAGTCGAAGGAAACTTTGTACTATTAGGTATATATTCTGTGGCGACACTCGGTATTTTTAAACTATCTGTTGTCAGCGACTTAGTCGGCGTAAACTTTTTCCCTCGATTCAATCCGGATGAAGTTGGGAACGGCGACCATTATATAACTAACTACAAGTATGAATGAAGCTATTTTTAAGTTTTCAGAAATTTGTCATTGAATAAGTAATCCTGTTAGCTCGATTTCAACCTTGGACAAAATAACTATGACAAAAAATGTTTGACTTTCACTAATGTATATAAGAAAATGTAAAATGAAAGGTTTATTTTGAAAACGATATTCCACGTCATGTCATAATATTTTAACTCACAGCTGTCACCGTAGACACAGAAAGAAGTAGACAACTGATTGGCGTACGCTTGTAAATCAAAATCTAATAACTTTAACATTATTTTGACATCACAACACTAGCAAACCGAATCATTTTCAACCGACGAAAAACGGAGAGGAGCTTATAATTTCGACGCGTATATATTTTTTTATGTATGAACACGCGTAACTAAGGTTTGGCACCTTCTTCAAAGTGATCAGTTGGTAGAAAATATTACATTATTATTTTTCGCTTCTTTGTTTCGTGGGTACGTTTATGTTTAGAGTCGGTAGTATGTTTTTCTTAAATAATTATTTCATTTATGGAAAGTCCTTCATGTATAGAGTGACTTTACAGAGTTACAAATCATAAAAAAAAATACAAAATATAATGTAATTCAAGAATTTTTAAAATTCAAAGTGGGTAAATATGGGTTGAAAGTCAACATTGTCCACACGGACGAAATCGCGGGAGTCTGTTACTAGTTAAATAGATTTACTGAGCAATTTTTTTTGCAATTCTTAGGTACAAGTAATTATTTCATTTTAAGTTTTACTAACCTGCGGCGCTCTGCAAAACTATTATAAAATGTTAATTTACCGTTTCGAGGAGAAAAAAATATAAAGAATTTAAGCTTAGCTTTATGCAATATAGCATTTACCTACGCTTTTGTACGCTATAAAACTTTCTTAATTTAATTTAACTACATTTTATTAAAAGAGCTATTAACTACAATTGCGCAGTAGTACTCGTTTTGTTAGTTATTAGACTAATTTACAGTTAACGATCTAGTGCCCGTGACTTTATTTGCTATTATCCAAATCCCGCAGTTTCACGTGTGGGAATACGGGAATAAAATATAGTAGTTGTAGTAAATAGTAAATGTTACTCCCGGATAATGTAGCTTTCATTTCCTCTTTGCTTTATAATATTAGAATAGACCATAGACTAGCGGACGCCTGCGACTTCATCTACGTGAAATTTAATTTAATCAAATCCCGCTGGAACCATGGCTTTTTTCGGGATAAAGAGTAGCCTATATGTAGCTTAATAACTTTCCGCATCAACCATTTAAATCGGATCAGCCGTTTCAAAGATTATCCCGGACAAACAGTCTGACAGGCAAAAAGTTTCCTCAAAAAGGCTCTATTGTGTTTTAGTATCATTTAGTAACTAAAAGCACTTTAGATATCGTGCTTTTTATATAACATATACTTTAATTTCATTTATTTATACAAAGTGTTGCGGCGTATTTCCCATAACTTCAATATGTTGACAACTCCACATTATAGGAGCCGAACTGCATAACTAATTTTTTTAAACTAAAAATAACTTCTTATGTTTTCATACAAAGTAATTCAAATAATTCCGACTATCCATGTAACACAGGCCTTTATCTATCCCTGCATTTTAAAATACGCCATTGTAGTGGTAAGACTGTTGATATAGGCGAGGAAATGCAACTCACTCCACACTTCACTAGTAGGTAAGCTAGTACTTGATATTTATCAATGAATAAAACTTATTAGGCTTCAACGTGTCAATCAGAAGCGTGAACTTTTGCAGACCGTCAAGACGAGAAAAGTCGCGTATCTAGGGCATGTGCTACGACACGAGAGATACGAGCTTCTACAGATCATCTTGATGGGAAAGGTTGCTGGTGGAAGAGGCGTTGGTCGCAGAAAGAATTATTGGCTGAGAAACATCAGAGTGGACTGGGATCGCGAGCGCCGCACAATTATTTCGCCTCGCGAAGGATAGAGACGAGTTCAAGAAACTGACTGCCAACCTTGGGGCACCCTAAGAAGGAGAAGAAGAAGAAGTTTGGCTAAGTCATACTATAAGGAAGAGGATAATTTAAGATCTATTTACAAAAGAAATATTTTTACTCCAAAAATTTTAGAACACATGTTCCTTAGACATTTCAAATTTGGTTTACTTAAAGAATAACCCTAGAGTTATGGGAAATGCCCCCGAGCACCCTGTAGAAGTAACAGTAGTTATATAACTATTTCTAGTATCAAACTTTTCTATATTCATGTTTCATCAATCAATTGTGATGATCTTATATATCCCTAAACTTGAGAAGAGATTGATACATTAGTTTGATGGATATACAAACTTTTATCCCTTATTTTACCACCCTCAAGTTTTTATTAAACAATGTCTTCCTTCAGGGTTCTGTAAAATTCATTAAATTGAAAAACCAGCTAAACGCGTCTCAGCACAGGCAGGTCACGTCACCTAGCGATTTAGAATAATGATTTTGGTTGGTCGACTACAACTTTTATTAATTAGCTGTGAAAGTTGTTTTTATTTCATTACTAATTCTGTGAATTTTTTACATAAACATTCTTTAACTGGCAGAGGCGGTGACATTTGAGTCTAAAAAACATTAGCACTTTAAAGCTTAATAATTCACAAACAGATTCCTACGAGTAGGTGTATTGAAAAAAGATATTCATACCCACAAAGTTTTAAAAACCTATATCCAATAACATCCCACGCTATGTATAAAACAAGTAAAAAAATTCGTTTCCACTTCACATGCGGAACCCAAAAAAATATTTATCTTGATTTTATTGTTTACTAGCAGATGGCCGCGACTTCGACCGCGTGAAAATCGATGTACACTTTATTATTTATCTATTCGCATGTTTTATATATAATAAATAGTCCACTAATCATTTTACAAAAATAGAACTCCAAACATGAATGGCCGAAGGCCGCGTGTTTTATATGCTTGGATAAAATGCCGAGCCAAAGCCACGGTTGGAGGCCCTATCACAATCCCCACGCGTTTTATGTACTTAGGTAAAATACCCAGCCGAAGTCACGGTCGGAGGCGTTACCACAAACGTATCTTTAAGTACGCGTTAAAAAAAAAAGTTAATTATTCATATTCTGGACTGAAATTTTAAACAACCCATTGACAATATATTTATTGATTTAATTAATTTAATGTAATAAAACTTTTCTTCAAGTAAACAGGCGCTCGGGTCGCACGGAAATGGCCGTACTCCCTGTCGTGATAAAACTGGTTACCAGGATAAAACTATACCACTGATTTTGAAATAAAATACATCTTTATGTAGGTTAGAGTATAGGCAATAATAACTATAAACACATACCGCAAACGGTGTATAACACTTACACTTACGCGTGTTAAAGTTTATCACTGCGATAAAATAATCGCTTGGCGTTACATCTTTGCCGGTAGGGTGGATAACTAGCCGAAGCCTCCCAGCCAGACCTAGACGAATTATGAAAACCTTAATCGGCCCAGCCGGGAATCGAACCCAGGACCTCCGTCTTATAAATCCACCGCGTATTGACAACATGTCTGGCTTTAGTTTTATTAGTCAGTAGTTGCTTGCCGTACTTACCAATAGCATGCACTAACAACTTTTTTAAAATTACTAGCCCGCTTTGTTAGCTTGAAATTGAATTTATTATAAACTAGATGAAGACCCGGCTTCGCTCGGGTAAAATTTCACTCCATAATACACACATAAATAGTAACATGGACTTTTCCGGGATAAAAAGTAGCCAATATTTTGCTCAATAACGCTCAATAAAGTTCCTTATAAAAGATTAGCACGGAAAAACAGGCAGACATAGAAAAATTTAAAAAAAGCTTGATTGAATTTTAGTATCGTGTAAAAACTACAAGCACTTGAGAAAATTACAGATTTCTTGAAACCACAGACAGACACTTCAATTTTATTTATATTGGTGAAGTTCTGGTCCACACAAGCTCTCGCTCTATGACGTGTATTTGAATGTTAACATTGGCATCGATAACGATCTCTGCGCGTATTCCAGCGTCGTATTCCACAAGAATGACGCGGCATCGCCCACGAGATGTCTATCAAGACTTATATTAATCTGGCTGACATCGTTTTAGGTCGCTTGAACGTGGCCCACATTAAAAATAAACGTGTCCAGGTCCGGCGAGTAGAGCGTTTACAACGAGCCGCGACATTTAAAACGGGTGCACTTTCTATTTGCGATGCCGCAGCTGCCGCATCCTATCGACCTGGCTCTCCAGTCACGCGTTTGAGCTCAACGTGTACCCAGTGGCATGCACTAACTAGGGTACTAACAGTGAGCAAAAATAGCAATGTCATTAAAAAAAAAACCTTTGTACTTGGACGGTTGAGAGCGTAGACTGTAGACCCTTACATTTTTTTTTTTTTTTATTTTTTACAAGTTAGCCCTTGACCACAATCTCACTTGATGGTAAGTGATGATGCAGTCTAAGATGGAAGCGGGCTAACTTGTTAGGAGGAGGATGAAAATCCACACCCCTTTCGGTTTCTACACGGCATCGTACCGGAACGCTAAATCGCTTGGCGGTACGTCTTTGCCGGTAGGGTGGTAACTAGCCACGGCCGAAGCCTCCCACCAGCCAGACCTGGACAAATTAAGAAAATCTCAATCTGCCCAGCCGGGGATCGAACCCAGGACCTCCGTTTTGTAAATCCAACGCGCATACCACTGCGCCACGGGGGCCGTCAAAAAACATCCTCTCTACTAAAGTTACTACCTCTCTCTGACATAGTCCAAAGTTGATAGTTGCCATTGCTTACCTGTAGAAAAGACTAAAAAGATTTCAGCTTTGCTAAAATAAGGAAGATCTGACTATTACAGGAATTTCTACTTATTCTATAAAAAACACTGACAGCTCTATCTACTGCGTGATTTTGTATTCAGATATATCTATCTAACTGATAGATATATGTGAATACAAAATCACACAGTACATGTCGCACCCAATTTTCTTTTCCCATTAATATTAAAACAAAATTACCTAAATAAATGTTTGCACAACAAATAAAACTAGCTTGCTGAAGTACAGTTGTCAAGAAAGGTTAATGTGACAAGTTTAGCTTTTTGCTTCTAAAAATATTTCAAAAAGATCACGGAAAAGTGTTTTCCGTTGAAATATTGTGAATATTTACATACACTTTTCCTAAAGTGAAATAGAAACTGTACAAGACTTTTTACTTCACTTAGTTACTCGTATTATTCTTATTAGTAAAATCTTGTTATTCAAACTTCCGTTATTGAAAACTAACACCAAGATAACTCGAGTAAAACCCGTGGTTTTTCCCGCGTAATTCCCATTTCCGTTAGATTACGGGGTTAAAATATAGCCTGTTTGACTCCCTGATAGTGGTTTTTTTTTTTACAAGTTAGCCCTTGACTACAATATCATCTGATGGTAAATGATGATGCAATCTAAGATGGAAGCGTGAAAAATTGTTAGAAGGAGTATGAAAATCCACACCCCTTACAGTTTCTACACGGCATCGTACTAGAACGCTAAATCGCTTGGCTGTATTTGTCGGTAGGGTGGTAACTAACCACGGCCTAAGCCTCTCACCAGCTAGACTTGGAGCAATTAAGAAAACCTCAATGGGTCTAGCTGGGATTCGAACCCAGGACCTTCGTCACATCATTGCTACAAAGGCCGTCAAGTGTATCTTTCTATTGATGAAAAATTTTGCAAATCAGTACAGTAATATCAGATCCAATAATGCAAATAAACAAACAATCAAATCTTTTCTCTTTATAATATTAGTACCTAACTATGTGTAAGCTCTATATGTAATAATAATAATATGCCCCCGACCGACTTTTCGGTCACGCCGGCTAATCTCATGGCGAGATTAACCATGTACGCAGGAGATATTATAGTGCACAAGTGTATGCGCAAGCACAGGTGCACTCTCTCTTCCCTCGCTCTCGAAATCCGATGGGACGGCAAACCGACACGACCGGTGAGAGATCAGGCGCAGGACCGACGGGTTTACGTGCTCTCCGAGGCACGGGGGTGTACTAACACCGCCAACTTCTCAACTCCAGGCTGCTATTAAGATTTTTCTTGTAAGAAAAATCCCAATATCCTATTACGTTTTTGTTGGCCTGACTCGGGATTCGAACCCTGGACCTCATTGTCCGTAGCTGAACCAGCTAACCACGGGACCAATAAGGCAGTTGAGTTCGAATAATGCAAATAAACAAACAATCAAATCTTTCCTCTTTATAATATTAGTACCTACAGTGCAAGCTCATTACGTACTCGTATATTGAATAACAAAAGCTCCATTGCAATTACTGTCAAATTTAACGTTGTCGAGGCATCTTCTGAGGAAGCTCTCTCTGAATGAAATACCTTTACCCTTTACCTTATCTGTCTGGACGGCGTTGCCACGTGGAATCTTCCTTTACCTACTGGTGAAAAATAGCAAAGTAAAAATTATTCATCTAACTTTTAGTTGAGTTCAGTTCATCTAAATAATTTTTTTCTCAATTCAGTGTTATCTAAATTAATATCATAATTATGTTTGTTTATAATTTTATTTTCGTTGTTGGAGTAGAAGGTTAGCTCGGTATGGACATGCAATGCGACTTCAAAAACATACTGACTAAACTAAGAAGCGAAAAAAAATATCATACTAAGTTCTATATATCATATTATGTACTAACTGATGATCAGTTTAAAGGCGGTGCTAGCCCGATGATGTATTTTGCTTTGCCTTGCGTTGTAAATTGCCTTAGTTTGATTTATTTTTATAATTTTTTAATAATATTTTGTATTATTAAGATATAAAAAGGAGAAATAATTACTATAATAAAACTTTAATATATAAATACGAAGGGTACAACATCTACATTTGACGTACAAAGATGAAAGGCAGGGAGGTAGTTTACAGTCAGTAGAACATCTGCTAAGAACGGATTTTGTCGGGCCGGATTAAGGAGGTCTAAGGGCGGCCGAAGTCGTAGGCGTCCGCAAATCATTACCTAACATGGCGATTAGATTAGAAAAGTGCTTGTGGGAGGCTTCGGCCGTGGCTAGTTACCACCCTACCGGCAAAAGACGTACCGCCAAGCGATTTAGCGTTCCGGTACGATGCCGTGTAGAAACCGAAAGGGGTGTGGATTTTCATCCTCCTCCTTGACAAGTTAGCCCGCTTCCATCTTAGACTGCATCATCACTTACCATCAGGTGAGATTGTAGTCAAGGGCTAACTTGTAAAGAATAAAAAAAAAGTGCTTGTGAACTAAGCCTACTGGATATAAATGAATTTTGACTTCGACTTATAGGTACGTAGCCATCTAATGTGTGTAGGTAAGAACTCCGTGGTAAATCTGTAGGGATTCGTTAGTTCACGTTAAAATATGGCGGGTAAACTCGGTAACGCTGTTACTCCATTACAGTTTGTTTGCTTCACACTGTGTGGCCGGTGATTGCCGCTTAATTTATTCAGTTTTGCATTTCTCTCGCGTTGTGTGCATTTTATGAAATTAAATATCACGTGTTGCAAACGGTGAAATAAACCATCGTGAAGAATCCTGCATACCTGAGAATTTTTATTTTTATTTTATTTATTTATAATAAGTTTATTGCACAAAAAAGAAAATAACATAAGAACACATAAATTTTTAGGCAAAAGGCGACCTTATCACTAATAGTGATCTCTTCCAGGCAACCTAAACATAAATAATCTAAATATCCTGTGAGATGGGAAATTGCAATACAATAAATTATAAGTAATATTCACGAAATAATAATAACTAATATAATAAATAAATAAAAACACTATAATTTTATTAACTTTTTTTTTATTCTTTACTACAATCTCACCTGATGGTAAGTGATGATGCAATCTAAGATGGAATCGGGCTAACTTTTTAGGAGGAGGATGAAATCCACTCTCCTTTCGGTTTCTACACGACGTCGTACCGGATTGCTAAATCGCTTGGCGTCTTTGTCGGTAGGGTGGTAACTAGCCACGGCCAAAGCCTCGAACCCAGGATCTCCGTCTTGTAAGTCCACTCCGCATACCACTGCGCCACGGAGGCCGAAAAACTCTCTACGTGTGTAAAGTCTGTCAATCGGCATTGACCCAGCGCAGCGTGGTGGACTATTAGCCTAACCCCTTGCATTCTGAGAGGAGACTGTGCTCAACAGTGGGCCGGATATGGCTGCCTCCTTGGTCCAGCGGTTCATGAGTACGGATCAGGACGTTCTGGGTTCGAGTCCTGGGTCGAACATGAAATGATAATTAAAACAGCTTAAAGAAACGGAAAGATTTTCTTAATCACAAGGATAACGAAAGTTGTACTTGAACGAATTACATAAATAAATAACAAGGCCAGTCGGACATTTTACATCGCAAACGTTTCGAAAATTTAAAAATGTATGGGAATGACATTTGTTATCGACAGGTAACGTGATCATGTTATCGATCGGATCTGTCATTCCCATACAATATTTTTAATTTTCGTTTATAGAAAGAGAATCGACGTGTCAAATGGCTACAAGCCCTGTACTGAAGTAGGAATTTTCCATGCTTACCTAGTTAAGCACTCTGTGAACACTGGCTGTCGCTGTTTTATACTCCAAAGCAACTCATCATTATCGACCCACATTCTGCTCATTACTGAGCACGAGTCTCCTCTCAGAATGAGAGGGGTTAGGCCAAATAGATGGCTTACGATAGAGGATCACGATGTTTTCCTTCACCGTTTGTGACACGTGATATTTAGTTTTTTAAAATGCACATAATTGAAAAGTTGGAGGTGCATGCATGAAAGCGCCTATTAAACGCAATTTTATCTGTTTGTACACTTCACTACATCAAAAGCTTAACAATCTTCCGAAAGTAGAAACATTTAGTTAATCAAAATTTTACTGTAGACCTTGATCATTGATGAGAAATTAATAGGTACCTAAGTGTATATTCAGCTACCTACTTACTCTAAAATGTTTAATCGGAGATGATTAAAGTCACGGATATCCTGTTGAAGCGATGTTAGAAATGATAAAACGAAGAGTAGGTATTAATATCTACTGGATTGTAATGTACCTAGTCTATTAGTATTAAACTAAACATAGGTACTGGTGTTGCTTTTATTCTTCATTATGAAAAGAGGTAGGTATATTTTGATGATGATATGAAAATGAATGTTTTCATCTGTACTTATAATAAATCTGTAGATAGGTCAATTCTGTACATGAAATATATTTCCAAAATAACTATCAGGGGGTGATTAGTGATCGATACTGATGCCAAAAATGCAATCAGTAAAATTTTTGTCTGTCTGTCTGTCTGTCTGTCTGTATGTTCTTTATAGAAACAAAAACTACTGGACGGATTTAAACGAAACTTGGTACAATTATTCAACATACTTCTGGGCAGGTTATAGTATACTTTTCATTACGCTACGATCAATAGAAGCAAAGCAGTGAAGAGAAATGTTGAGAAAACGGGAGAAGTTACTCAATTTTTTAAGCTTTCGTCGCGTGTACAGCCTTAATGGTTAAAGCTACATAGAAATCATTTATGACGGAAATATTCTCCTTAAAACTATCTATAAAAACACAACAGCATATATATGTCTATCTTTTATGGTTGACTCACAATAACACGTGTAACTCCCGATAGCTTAGCAGTTCGGAGCTTTCTAATTATATTTGTCTACTCTTATGTTTATAACACTCATCATCATCCCAAATAAGAAAGTTAACATTATCACCTATTCAATAAAAAAAGAATCATAAAAATCGGTAAAGAAACCAAACGCTAAGCCATCGCGCGTGAATACTAATTCATGCTTTAAGGATTATTTTTGTGTAACGGTTGCCGCGCTCAACGCGACTCGCGGTGGGAGGAATAAATAAAGAAGTGCAGCCTTAATGAGTAGGGTAGGAGAATGGTAGGGTAGGGGTAGGGTAGTGGTAGGGTAGAGGTAGGTTAGGATAGGGTAGGATAGGGGTTCCTAGGGGGGGGGGATAGGTAGTTGAAAGTCTACAACGACTTTCACGCGGACGAAGTCGCGGGCGTCCGCTAGTTTATAATAAACTTGTAAAAGAAGAAATTAAAATGTTTTAAGATTCCTCTTTGTTCTATAAATTAATACAATTTATATAAAATTGAAGTGTCTGTCTTTGCTTTCTAATCAAAATAACTGTGTTTTCTCAAGTGCCTATTACACGATACAAAAACACAAACAATCTTTATAATTTTTTTTGCAGTCGGCCCGTTTATTGGTGTTGAAGATTGATTGATTATGTTACTGGTTTAAATGAAAATAAAAAAATTGTTGACAAAAATCGCGTTACCACTGAGATAGAAAAATTAATAACCAATTTTTTTTTTTTAAATATACCAAATTCATAAGAACAAAGTCGCGAGAATTAACTACTCTTTATTATTTAAAAACATACAAGCAAACCAAGTGCTTATTAATAAATAGCAATGCCTGGCCAAGATCCAGGTGTTACTGACCATCAGGTCACTGGCACCAACAATACATCATCAAGATTGTGCGGATTTACACAGAGCTATACTCTGTGCCACGAAACAAGTCCCGTAGACGCGGCGTTAATGTCTTAATGGTGCTCATTGTCATTATAAGGCGCTGTCAATTTTAGTTCAGGTTGTAGCTGTGGGACTTCTTTTGTGGCGTGGAGTCTAGTTACTCGTCATCTTTTTACCACCTGAAACGGAGACAAATGTTATTTTAATTATTATCTTTATAAACAAAATGATTACCTAAAACTGTAGAGTTAAAACTGAAGGTCTGTTGCCCCTCGACAATTTTATTGATTTGTTTGATATTCGTATATTCTTTCTATATTTTTATCCCCAACGTATAAATGTTAACAATTTGCTTAAATTTTTTCATAAATAGAGGCGAGTTTAAAAATGTTACACCTTTCAGTAATCATTCGATAGTTGAAATATTTCCCGATTCGTCTAAACATTATGTTCAATAACATAAAATTGAAAATCTAGAAAAAACCCCGAGGGTCATGAAATTATTATTTACATTCCCAAGTGACTGATCAAGTCATCAAAATTCTCTTTCAGTACGCTTTCATTTGAGACCCCACTCGAGTATATTTGCAGACATTCGGTTATTCTTCCTCACTTTCACCCTCCGAATCTTATAAACGGCTCAACCGATTTTCAAACATATCTAAGAACACTCGCACTTAAGTCACCTTTCATGCTAAACAAACTAAATTGAAATCACTTCATCCGTTCGGGAGGTATGGTGCCACAGACAGGCTGACAAACAGACAGACACGTCAAACTTTATAACACCCATCTTTTTGCGTCGGGGGTTAAAAAGCCAAATAATAAAGATCAAGTCTGGAGCTTCAGTTGTACAAATAAAATTATAGAAATAAGAATATAATTTCGTTGATGTTACATTATAGCTGTTAAATTCAGTCAATTAATTAAATTTAAATATTTATATAACTTTCTCTAATCTTTAAAACAATTTAATAAAATCTTTTAAGAATAAAGCTCAATGTCATGTCGGGGTTGTTTCTGAATAGGTCAAAGGTTAAGTAAAATGTATCTGTAGAAATTTAATGTAAAAAATGTAAATACCAAAGAATAAAACTTTACTTAAATAAGTGATTATTTTTTTATTATTTATATGGCCAGTTTAGTCGGTTTTATCGTTTTTAACTAATTTTATATATGGATATTAAATTTTTAGATTCTCGATTAAAAAATTTACAAAATAGAATAATCGGCTGTATAACTATACATACCTATTACGCGGGCAAGGAAGCTAAGCCTCGAAACCCGTACCCCCATCCGGATTTATCATAAGGGAGTAGATGCCTACTGTAGGCTTAATTTCTTTGTATTGAACTTACATGACTTACAATAACTATGGATGCCTCTTATTGCAGGAGTGAGCTGCAATGGCCGCCGGCGACGTGACCCGTCGCGCCTCCATAACTGCGCCCTCCATGCACCGCCGCCCTTCGGCTAGACGCGGCTCGCTCATTAAAGGATCTCAGCCATCTACATCACAGGTAACTACAATTATGTTATACTTTATAAGTTTATTAGCGGACGCCCGCGACTTCGTCCGTGTGAAACTCGATGTAAACTTTCAACTACCCCTACCCAACTCTACCCCTACGCTACCCATACCCTACCCCCTACCCTACCCTACCCTACCCTACTCCTACCCTACCCTACCCCTACTCTACTCTACCTCTATTAATTTTTTTTTTGTAATATCATTCTATGTACAAATACTCAGTTCTCTAGAGTGAGTAATTCTTTTGAAGAAAAAACAAGATGAAGGAAAATTTTCCCAAAGTAGCATTAACTAATTTAAGTAGTCTTATAATTAATTAAGTTAGCAAGTCCTATTTGTTTCGTCGCCCCTCCAGAATAAATTATCTATTTCTGCAATCTCTGACGTAACTGCCACGTTGGGCCAATGGTGAATATTGTGCCTATGTGGTTACGGATCACGAAGTCCTAGGTTCGATCCTAAGGACTTTCTTTCTTCTAAGTGATTTACATTTTTTTTCTTTACAAGTTAGCCCTTGACTACAATCTCACTTCATAAGTGATCATGCAATCAAAGATGAAAGCGGGCTAACTTGTTAGGAGGAGGATGAAAATCCACACCCCTTTCGGTTTCTACACGACATGGTACTGGAACGCTAAATCGCTTGGCGGTACGTTTTTCCCAGTAGGGTGGTAACTAGCTACGGCCGAAGCTTCCCACCAGCCAGACCTGGACCAATTGAGAAAACCTCAATCGTCCCAGCCGGGGATCGAACCTAGGACCTCCGTCTTTTAAATCCACCGCGCATACCACTGCGCCACGGAGGTCGTCAAATTCTTAGCAGGAAGTATGAAAAGTGGGGTAGTTTACACCCTGCCTCAGAGAGAGAGTCGTCGGTTTCGGTGAATAACATTAACAAAATTGATAATTAATTGGTCATTTTCCAGTGAAAACTTTCGTCGAACGTCGATTCGCTGGATGCAGGTGGCTCAGTATCGTGATGTTTGGAAGTCCCTACAAAAGGTCTATGGCCTGCAGTGGACGTCCATCGCCTGATATGATGTTGATGAAGTGGTCGCTAATTAATGTAACATTGTCTTGCTAGGCCCGCCAACACGCATTGGAGAAGCGTGGTGGGTCTAAGCCAGTGGCGTGCACTTACTTCATACATGCGTTACTTTACTGCATACCCTAAGAGTTGTCTTGTTAATGTTTCTTACTCGTGCCTACTCTGATCGACAACCTTATGCACGCTACTGGTCTAAGCGTCATATTGCCTCTCCTGTAAGGAAAGAGGTCTGCCTTGTAATGGGCCGTTAAAATATTGATACTTATGATGAATCTCTGACGTAACATTCAGCGAGAAGCTAGTAATAATATCATCGTATATTTTTATTACTTCCTCAAAATAGTATCTTTTGGCTAGTATATTTATAGCACTCCAGAACATCTGGGCTATGTTTGTTTAGTTGTCCAAGCGAATGGCCCCACAATACGGCTTCTATGCAAATATGTACATTAAGCTTTACTAGTTTATCTTCTCACTTCCTGCGAACCTCGAACTCGCCGTTATGATGTTAATTACGTAATAAATATTTTCATTAAATATAATGTTGTAATAAGCTAACTAATAGTTCTGTATACTGTGTTTTGAAATATTTTACCTTCCTTTTTTTTTTTTTACATTTTCTACTATGTAGTATGTTTTGGCCGTGGCTATAATAATAATCATTTATTTGCTGAAACTGTGGGTTACAATGGTTCTTACACTACAGAAATTCCATCACAATTTACTGATATATTAGCGTGCAAATATTTACAGAGTTTTACAATAACTTATTATACCTACAATTATAAAACGTCAATATTTATACATTTCAAAATTTCATGTCATTCACTCGTCAACACTATAATAATTCTTATTATTTAAAATGCTAGTTACCTTACTACTATCGATAGTAGTATCTAGTACTATAGTATAGTATAGTTGTACCGCTAAGAGAGTAACTCGCGAACTGCGATCGTAATTCAGATGTTTTGTGTCAAACTGATGCTGGAAATAAATCTTTTTTAGATGAACAAATTTTTCACGGCCACATACCCAAGTTTTTTCTTCACTGTTTGAGACACGTGATATTTAATTTCTTTAATTGCACAGAACTGAAAAATTTAAGGTGCATGCTCATGACCGAATTTGAGCCCACGCCCTTCGAACCAAAGGCATAGCATATCCACTGGGCTATAACGGTATATATAAGAGCTATAAGACCTCAGCTATATGCTGGATTAAGGTAACTTGATGCTCTAAGCAATTTCATCCTATGGGCCGCTGTATCCTGAAGTAAAAAAATGTCAATACCGTAGCTAGAATCAATCAATATCAATTTAAAACACATGGACTTCAAAATTCTTTAACTTCTTGTACTCTTTAATTTTTCTTGATCATTTCTGGTGCCTCCTAGGCGGGATACCCTGACCAATTGTTTAAATAGCTTATAGACCAATCCAGGACTGGCTCAGCTAAATTATAGTAATGATAAAAAAGCTTGGCGTTAAATTGTAATATACGACTGTGTGCTTAGTTTTAAATAAGTTTGTAAAATGGTGGTAAACAAAAAAAAACCTTGGCTGAGTTTGTTGTGGGCTCTTCTCGGACCAAGGCGCGTTTGGAACCCTCGTAACTTTAGTTTTAAGTTTTATTATTACCACCATTAAATTAAATTAAATTATGACATAATCTTGACCTTTCAAAAGTGCTTGTTAACTAAGCCTAATTGAAATAAATGAATTTTGACTTTTTTTTTTTGACTTTTATAATGACTTTTATAGGAAGTGCCATGGGACATCATCGACCGCTGCGCGCTGCCCGTGGTTCTGTGCCACGCGCTGGCCGTGGTGCTATCAGCTCTGCT
The DNA here is from genome assembly GCF_947172395.1 of Bicyclus anynana. NCBI lineage: Eukaryota > Metazoa > Arthropoda > Insecta > Lepidoptera > Nymphalidae > Bicyclus > Bicyclus anynana. The sequence continues at coordinate 7,333,969 of NC_069095.1, forward strand.
CAACGCGCTGCATATCAGCCAGATATCTGTCTTCACGCTGTTCCTCTGGTTCTCCATCTCGGTCACCGGCTCGCTCTGGTTCTACCACAACCTGCAGGTATGTTTAACTATCTCTCGAGTCGATGCCTCATGACTGGGGATAGTGACCTCCTTGGCAAGTCATCGATAAACAATGCTCCCCTATCGTGTACGGTCGCTGACCATTTGGACGGCACTGTAAAAAGTGTAAAAGGTTTCATTGAGTAGAAACTTTTCTTTACAAGTTAGCTCTTGAATACAATCTCGCCTGATGATGCAATCTAAGACGGAAGCGGGCTTACTTGTTAGGAATTTAATGAAAATCCAAACCTCTTTCGGTTTCAACACGACATTGTACCGGAATGCTAGATCACTTGGCGGTACAGCTTTGATGACCTAGTTTAACAGCCCTGTATAGGGTTAGACCTTAATAGTGATAGGTTATGGAGCTTATACCCACCACACGCTGCTCCAATGTAGATTGGCGATTTGGTGGTAATTTTAATTTGATGTTGATGATGACCGACGACGGGTGATAAGGACCGAAGTCCTAACGTGCTCAAAGGCACGAGGGTGTATCACCACCAACTCCAGGTAAAGCTCTGAAAATTTCTAGAAAGAAAGGAAAGCTCAGTATTTCCTAGCTCGACCTAGGATTCGAATCTAGGACCTCGTGATCCGAAGCAACATAGGGTATCCAATGGGCAAACGAATTGGATATCATACTCGGAAAATTTATTCTACAGATACTCTCTTAAACTTACCTATTTGAAGATTTTTCTATATTAAACACTAGCAGAACCTCGCAGTTTCACCCACGTAGTTCTGCCTCCCGTGGGAAATACAGGAATAAAATATGGTATGTTATTTGTTGTTGCCTATATTGGTAAAAAAATCAAATCAGTCCAATAAGTCTGTAAGTTTATTCGTTACATACAAAAATACAAATCTTACCTCTCTATACCTACTACTAGATCTTTACAAAATCCAACATCATGCTACAGTCGCTCGCCCCCATTGGTACAGTGTGGTCTAAGCTCTTAGCCCCCTCTCCTACAATGAGAGAGGTCTGTAGCCATGTGGCACATCCATCAACTCTTTCTACAATCGCAAACGCTTTGAAAATTAAAAAATGTATGGGAATGACATATTTTGCTATTGACAGGTCACGTGGTCGAGATCGGATATGTCATTCCCATACATTTTTTTTTAGTTCTCGAAGCGTTTGTAGAAAGAGAATCGACGTGCGACTCGACTAGCTTGGCCTTTTAGTGAGCTATTCAATTACAAATTAAAATAAATTATACACAATCAAGCCGGTAACTAAATAAACATATAAAGTTAATTAAGAAAAGCCGGAAGCTTCAAATAATAACCAAAGCACTTTTTATTGGGAACTCATTTATTATTTCAAGCCTGTAAAAGTACAAAGTGTCAGACGCAATCATGCCACCCACATACGTGAATTCCTTTTACAAGTACATTAATAAAATGTGCCAGATGCCTTTGAAATTGAGTTACCCTTAGATAAATTTACCCGTATATAACGAACGACATTGTTATAATGTAAATTGGTCAACCATTTTAAAGTTTATATAGGTTAAAGTTACTTCGGAATCAATTCAAATTGTCTATTGCTTTAAATTCTACTTGAACGCACACGTACTCCCAGAGTTTTAAGGTCAACTGTTCGTGTTCAATGTTCAGACATAGACAGTGCAATAAAATAGACATTTAGAAACCATTCATTTCATTTTTCAAAAAGCGCAGATATCATGTGTGGACTCTGTAAACAAACGAGACAAGGAGGTTGGAATTTTCAGACACAGCGATTGTCCAAACAAGCGTATTGTGAGCATGCAATTATGGCTTCAATTTATTACAAACTAGCGGACGCCCGCGACATCGTTCGCGTGGAATCCAGTTTCACATAAATCCCGCGGTAACTATGGATTATTCCGGGATAAAAAGCCTATGTGTTAATTCAGAGTCTATTTCCATTCCACTTACACAAAACTTTTGGCTATATAATATTAGTGTAATTATAAGTATCCAGACCCCTTGAACGCCCGTGGGACATACGTATGCCCGGTCGATTTAGCGCGACAATACCTTTGTTGCTGTCAATTTTATTTAAACTGTGGCATTCGCTACGTTGCACTCTAATTGTAGAGTGTGTACAGCGCCTTTTTCCTATCGACAATAAAGAATTGTCGATAGGAAAAAGGCGCTTGTCACTTGTCAAAATTTGATTTTTGAAGTGTGAAGTTGTTGGTTTTAAGGTTAGGGGATTAGAAAATCGTATATCTTTTGACATACAACAGTACGCCAATCAGTTGTCTATCCGCTTCTCTGTCTACGTGCTCAGTTGTCCAAGGTTAACATTTTATAATTCGTAAATTAAAATTATTGATTGCTAGCCAAGCTCAAAACATAACTCTCATAGCTACAAATATTTTAATAAAATTAACACGACAGTGACGCGTTTCATAAAATTTTGTGAAAGCGTTTTACGTATTTAAAGGAATCCAAAAAGTAGTATTTCGAAATTTAATTTTTAACTTGTCTTAGTGTATTAAGTAATTTAATTATAGTTTTCAAGTCGTATTTGTTTTATTCAAGATATTCTTTTTTGACTCTGAATTTTTTTGATAACTGAATGAATGATGAACGCAGTTTTTGATAACTGAATTTCTTATATTCTAAATACAATCTTAATATTATAGTGAAACACACAAAGTGTTCAGTTGTAAAAATATCCTATTATAGCACCAAATAGTATATGTCATTGAAAGTAAAAGGAAATGACATTACAATATACTTGACTCGAAGTTATAGACAAGAATGTGTTTGTGATTGGCATTTCTAATATAATAATTATAAGGAGTTTGAAGCTTCCGAACTTCGCGTACCTACCAAAAGACTTTCATTTGAAACACCGCAAAGTTTTTGAAGCAAAGTAATTTGAAATCGAACTCATTTTCAACATTATTAGATGCTTTGCAATCTCTACATAATGAATATTTAGTTACAACTCTAAGTTCAGTATTGCTAATTCTGTTACATTGTATTTACAACTCGAAAACTCGACTTCGTTTCAATCTCCCTCGTTCTAACTAATACTATAAAGAGAGATCAAAAAAAAATCGAAATCACAGAACATTTAAAACGCAAAATCTGACGATTTAGCTTTGAAAATCATACTGTCGAGTTATAAAAACATTGTAACAGAACATAATTATATTAAGACTAGCTGACGCCACGCGGTTTCACCCGCGTGACTCCCGTTCCCGTAAAAATATAGGTATAATATATAGCCTATAGCTTGCCTCGATAAATAAGCTATCTAACACTGAAAGAATTTTACAAATCGGACCAGTAATTCCTGAGATTAGTGCGTTCAATCAAACAAACAAACTCTTCAGCTTTATAATATTAGTATAGATTATAATTTTATTTAATTTATTATTCTTTATTTTTACACCATAATTAGAATACAAGCGAATCAGAAACATATTCTACTAGAATTCTACTTCTTGAAGTAGAATACATGCACTGAACTATCCATAAAAGTATAATGTATGACATACCTACCGGAGATTTTAGTAAATCTACAGAGGAATGAGAAGATCCGCAGACGATCTAAAATCACTGATATAGCTCAGCGAGTCGCGAAGCTGAAGTGGCAATGGGCAGGCCACGTAGTTCGAAGAGCCGATAGGCGTTGGGGTCCCAAGGTGCTGGAATGGCGACCCAGCACCGGAAAGCGCAGTGTTGGTCGACTAGGTGGACCGAAGACATCAAGCGGGTTGCAGGGACCGTTTTGTTTGGAAGTCCATGCAAAAGGCCTATGTCCAGCAGCGGACGTCCATCGGCTAATAGAGATGATGAATGACAGAGGAATAGTCCACGCAAGCACTACATCTTGAAGGATTAGGCAGCGTTTCCGATTTTTTAAACACTTCCAACATTATCTTAGTATTTCAACTGATCTACACCAAACCTTCACTAATCTTACATTTAATATACTTGAACCTTTCTTATAAATCCCAAACAGCCTGACTGACTCTGCAAAGAAAAAAAGTTAGAACACTTAGTTGTATAATTTTAGAAAATATAAGAAATGTAGAACATTAATTCATATAGTCAATCACTCAGTATATGTATAACTTTATAGCAAGATCTCTCCTGGTATATTCATACTAATAATACGACTATACATATATGTACGTATCCTGTAAATCTAATACAGAAGCCACTTTCTGCCGTATGACTACAAACTAATTAGACAAATCTCCTCTTACACGAACTCTTATTAGTTATTATAGCAATAGTAATGTCTCGTACATATA